>NC_133666.1:582434248-582734248 GCF_037893015.1 Macrotis lagotis
TCTCCGCTTTTTTCTCTTTGAAGCTCAGTTATATAGCTTAACTCATTTCTTATCAAACTGTTCCTTGGCAATCATTTCAAACAAGATTAGATTTCTTTGACTTCCAAAAATACAACTTCCTTCTTTAAAAGGAATCATGTCTATTTTCTACAGTTAAAAATTCAATAATATTATAACATAATTTTTATATCATGTTTAAACCAAAATATGATTTTTGCAGTCATAGTTTTTGCTCAAGCAGTAAGTAGCACATGCTATGTCCAAAAAGTAGTTTCAATTTCAAATATGATACTGAATATTGTTTTCAATGCTTTCTCAAAATAGTTACACAGAGCACATATTTTCTCTCTATAGTACTAATAATTAAGCTTTCTCTTATCTGTTTTTTCCCCAAAAATAATGCTACAGCCTTGAAAATGCATGTACTTGAAAATGGCTGTTTAACTTGTAATGATTTCAATTAGTTATAAAACAAATAGTATTGTCTAAATATATGAGACAACCATTAATTTTCAGAATATTGTTTCACTACTAAATTTTAGCTAAGTGGTTTATGACAAGATCATTAAATTGTGCATTAAATTATGAATAAGGAAAATATCCAACCAAGAGTTTTTATAAATCTCATGTGTATAACTTTGTGATTCTTCTTTGCATGGTAAGCTAATCAACCAATATTTATTGAGGTGCCACTATCTGCTAAACACAATGCTCAGTGATTTAGAGGCAACCAAAAATCTGGCTTCAGACATTTAATAGTTGTGTCATCCTGGACAAGTCACTTAACCCCAGGGCAAGTCACTTAGCCCCAATATCCTCATAAAGGCCAAAACCAAAGCACATGAGATAGTTCCTTCTCTCCCAGGAACTTAATGTTCTCAAAAGAAGAAATAAGACAGGTAGATATAGGGTCATAATTTTAGACCTGGATGGAAAAATCTCATTTAACCTCCTCACTTTCAAATGAGAAAGTTGAAGGTAGAAAAGGGCAAGGGATTTGTCCCAAGTCACACAAAAATTTAGTACAGAGCTGGGATTTGAATCTAGCTTTTTCTAGTTCCAGAGTCATGATCTTTTCATTGTAATGTGCAACCTCTCCTTTATATTTCCAAACCCTAATTTCCTATTAGTATGGATGATAAATCTTGTAAAATGACCACATGGATTCAAATTCACATTTGAAATTATATGCAAAATATGATGATTAGTTCCAACTCTGTGGAAATATGCAGTGCTAATTTAAAAATTCAAACATTTCACAGGATTCATAATTTGCATCAATAAGAATTTAGCTGCACTTTCTTCTCAATACCTAGGTAAAGTAGGTGGCATAAGTATCAAAATCCAAAAAATAGATGGTACAGTGGTGACAAGTGTTTTATCTAGAAAACCTATCTAGTTCAAATCTAGCCTTAGATACTTAGTAGATGTGTGACTTTGGGCAAGACATTTAAACTCAACCTTTGTTTCCTCATCTATTACATGGGGATAATGTAAAACCTGGGGTTGTTCTGAGGATAAAATGAGATAGTATTAATAAAGTACTTTGCAAACTTTAAAATATTAGATAGGTGCTATTTTATTATTATTATTATTAATATTATTGTTGTCCCATTTTATGAGTGAGGAAACTGAAGGTCAGAGATTTTAAGTGTATTGCCTTTGATTATACAACTAGTACATATCAAAGTTGAGACTACAGCCCTGTTTTCTTGGTTCCAAATTTAGTGAAACCAAATCTAGTGAAACAACTTGAAAAGTCATGATAATTAATTACTCAGGTAGTATATAATCCACATTAAATGGGAGGTAAAGTTCAGAAGAAAGAAAAATCATTTAAACTTGGATTTTTAAAGAAGGCAAGTGCTTCTCAGGGCAAGTGCTCTTTCCAGAGTCCCAACCCTGGAGTCAGGGTACTGTAGCTTAAATCCCATCTCAGACACTTACTAACTGTGTAACCTTAGGCATGTCACTTAACCCTAATTGCTTCACATCCAGAACCATCTCCAGTCACCCTGATTCTTATCTTATCACTGGATCCAGCTGTCTCTAGAGGAGAAAGTTAAGCTGGTGATTTAACACAGCCTCCCCTCACTCCAATTCAATTCACTTGCTTATCATATTAACACTTCTTTGATGTCATAGTCTGAGAATGAAGGAAAATATCATCATCATCATCATCATCATTATTGAGGGCAAATAAGTTATGAATAGATTTGTCTTTAATAAATACCATTCACTGATGGATGTTCATGCATAGCCCCCCTCCCCTTTACTTCATGCAGGATGATGCTTCCTATCCACTGTTAAGATATTTTTAATTAGCTACTGATAGAACTATATGGATATAATAAAGATACAACCCTTTCTCCTAAGGCCTTTCTGCCCTGCTGACCTTGGGGTTTAACGATGACTCTCTGAGAAAAAGAGGGTTGGTGAGGGATCATAACTTCCCTCCACCCTGGACCCCAACTACAAATTATGGCATTCCAACCAAGCCTATGTCTAGGATAGGGCTATTTCAGCTTGTGTCTTCTTTCCTTTGGTTCAGGACCTTAAGGGTGAGACCCTAAAAGGCAGCTGGTGTCTTCTTCCCTTATCATATATCCCCCAGACAATACTTCAAGTTAATGGATAAAAAAATATATTAAGTGTTTTACAATATGCTAGTCATTGTGCTAAGCTCTTGGCATACAAGAAAACAAAACTTTCCCTCAAGGAGCTTACATTCTTATCTGTTGTTATTGTTGAGATTTTTCAGTGTTGTCTGAATCTTTATATCCCATTTGGGGGTTTTAGACAAAGATTTCAGAGTATTTTGCCATTTTCTTCACCTCATTTTCACAGATGAGGAAACTAGGGAAAACAGGGCTAAGTAACTTGTATAGGGTTATACAGCTGGTAAATGTCTAAGGCTAGATTTGAACTCAAGTCTTCCCAACTGTTGACTCTCATTTATATTCACCACATCACCTAGTTGCCATCACATTCTACAGATGTGGGGCTTTTGTGGTGGGAAGGGGTGTTTGATTTTTTTTTTTGAGGCAACCAAGGTGAAATGAAAGTACTATACTTTTGTCTGCATTCAAACTCCATATTTTTTCCTCCGGATGTGGATGGCATTTTCCATATCAAGTCTCCCAGAATTGTCCTTGATCACTGAACTGCTGAGAGGAGCTACATCCATCAGAGTTGATCATCTCACAATGTTACTGTTAATGTCACATACATATATATTTTTCTCGATTATATGTTCTATCATTAGAAAATGAGTTTCTTGAAAACAAGGATAGTAATTTTGCCTTTCTTTGTATTCTAGTGCCTGGAAGAGAGTCAGGGTTTAATAAATTTTGTCGACTGACTGCTTCCATTAGCATATACTCTAGCTTTATATTAATCCCATTTATCTGATGACACTTCCACCACCTGATGTAAGTTCTCATCACCTCACCCCTGGAATATCAATGTGGTCTGACAATTGGACTTCCTGGCTCAAGTTCCAGGCTTCTATCAGACTAACCCTCATGGAGCACAGTTCTGACTATATCACTCCCCTAGTCAGTAAACTCCATTGGCTCCCTAGGATCATATAGAAAAGTCTTTGGTTTTTAAAACCCTTCATGACAGGTCATTTCTGACCATTTACTCTTATAATGCAATGACACTGGCCTCTGTGCTGTTCTCACATACCATACTTTAAGCATTTTCTCTGGTTGTTCTTGTTCATCTTTCACTGGAAGTCTCTCCTTCCTGATCTGTTCCCTCAAGTGTCAGTGAAAGTCCCATCTTCCACAAGAAACTGGTCTTTATCTTCTTTATCCATAGTGCCACCCCACAGAGATTACCTCTAATTATATACACACACACATACACACACACACACACACACATGCACACATATGCACACACAAATATTATATTTATATGTGTATATAAATAAATATTTTTATTATAGCTATTTAATTATGTATTTGTTTGTCTATTATTTATATGTATAAAATAAATAAGTTAAAATATATAATATATATTTATAGATATTTAATAGTAATTTGTCTATTGTTTGCTACATCCAGATTGGGAGATGCTAGGAAGCAGCAACTGTTTTGTCTTTCTATGACTTTCTACAATTTAGCACAAAATCTAGAGTAGACTCTTAGTTGGTTCTTGGCCTTTTTGAATTGGTTCTTGTCCTTCATTATCGAAGAAAACCAAAAAATCCCTATGCTAAAGACAAGAAACAGTGTATCTGATTGTGGCTGAACAGACTAATATGAGCTTGGAATCCTAAAGCACAGGCCAGTCACAAGTAGTGTTGTGTGGGTTCATAGTAAATGTTTATTGACTTGACTTGCTATTAAATGATTGTGATGTTTCCCATTCCCACATTTACTGGAAAAATATTAAATAGAACTCACTGAAAGATAGCATACTAATGACTAACCTTGTTTTATCTTACTCATTTTCCTGTTTTTTTAAATGTCATTGGCCATTTTACTTTTCATCTGCCAACTCCCTTGAGTCATGAGAATGTTAAGTAGTTTAAATTAAGAGTTCAAAAAAATTAATGTTTCAGTGGCAGTCTTTAATCAAGAGTAAATTTCAGGTCTTTGTCAAAGACTTTGATGCAGAGGAAAACTGCTCTTTTCCCTGTATAACTCCTAAGACTACTATACTATTGTTGTTTGAGGAGAAAAAAATCTTTGAATGATCTTGGAGTTTGAAGACTTTCCCCAAAACCTTTCCTTGGCCACAAGATCAAGGTCCAAATGATTCTAGTGTAAGAGAAAAGGGCTAATTTCATGCCTGTCAATCCTAAATTTCTGTGACTGACTTGAACAAAGTTGGGCTTTGTTATAAATAATAGACAGGGGGAAGGGAGAATGTAAAGATGAAACACAATGGACAGGTTGAAATTACACTACCACACAAAAATAATCATTGAAAATTAAGAGCTGCCTCCTCATCCCTAGGCTAAATCTTGAAAAGTGAATGAAATTCCCTCTCAGAGACTTAGAAATTGCAATATAGTGGGGAAAGGTTTATCCCACAGAAGCTAAGGAATGAGTTCCTGAGATTACTCTGTAGGTAGAATACAACTGAAAAGGATCAGGAGTTAGGACCAAAATAACTTCAAGATGGAAGAGTTAAAATGAACATCTGCATGGGTCTCTCATGTTCATTATATTTCCATGGCTGAAAGCAGCTGTCGGAGCCAAAAAAGAAATCTGGCAGCAAAATTCACTTGCAGTTTTGGAATAAGAACAGAACTGCCAGGAATGTAGTCCCGGTAGCAATCTTTCAAATGAAAGAGAAAATAGGTAAAAAAGAAAAATATAAACTTAGCTATATGTTTTATAGGTAAAAGAAAAAGACATATGGGTATTTATTCACTTTCAGAGAATGTGAGTTTATGTTATTTAAAATCATATGTGAAACATAATTTATAATACTTTACAATATATGAAGTATATATAATACATATATGAATATATATTTTATAATGTTTATATAAAGCAAATATATAAACATCTCCATATATTTCTCTTTTATCTGTTTTCTCCTTCCCATTATTTCTGTTTATATGGATCCCAGCATTTTCTGCATGAGACTCTCTGAAAGTGAATGCTACATTTACTGGCCAGTGGCAAAACAGTCATAAATGTTTATTTATAAGTTTATGGTTATAGACAAAGTTAATCTTTGCACAAGGAAGGCAATATCTTTCATTGCCATTAACATCTTCTGGAATTCAACTTTACTCTTCTTCTGACCATCATCATCAGAACCACTGATGAATCAGGAGTTTCAAGAATTGTTAATGCCACAGATGAATGAATGAAGTATGCATTAATCAAATACTTCCTAAGTACAAAGCACTTTACCAAGTCCTGGGGGAAAGAAATAGAAAACTAAGACTGTCCCCAACTGTAGGGAATTTATATTCTAATGGGGGAGACAACTTTTCTGCCCATTTGTTTATCTAAATGTCTGTCTGTCTGCCTACCTATCCATCCTCTCTATCTATCTATCTATCTATCTATCTAGTTTCAGCTGCAAGTCAGATGGGAAGTCCTTGGGATTCAGTGGCAAATCAGACAGTAATGGCTCTTTTTCACTGTGATTTTCATTATTTAAAAATCATATCATTTTCTGATTGTTTAATAGTTTTCTGCCAAGACTTTTAGATTTTCTGTATAATTCTCATTTTGCATAGTTTAAGCTGATTGCCCATAAGTACAAGATCTAACATTTAAATGAAGTGACTTCTTAAATGCTTTCAGAGAGATTGTTTGCAGGATGTATTTTTTTCATTTTTCATTTTGCATAGTCACTAACAAGGCCTTGGTAATCAATGTGTTTTACATTTCTGCAGAGGAAATCAAATTAAACACAGTTTGATACATGAGAAAATGAATTCAGACCAAATAATATAATCTTATGGGCATGATTTTTAGGCAAATTTATTTTTTTTTTGGAAATTTAGGTCATAGATTGTCAGAGGAAGAAAGGACCTTAGAAGTTATTTTTTCAGATGAGGAAACTGAGACTGAAAGAAGTTTAATGATTTTTCAAAGACCACAGAATCTACTCATTGATAAGCCAGGACTAAATTATTAGATTCCTAACTTCCAATCAATGTTCTATCCATTTGGCCTCATGTTATTAGCAAATTTTCAAAAATATTCTTAGATGACTAGTACTTTTATATTTATTTCCAAATACATCCTTCTCATCTTTCTAATTCAGAGACTTTTCTTGTAACATTTTTTTGAAAAAGAGAAAATAGACAAGCAATTCCAATAATCACATTCATCTGACAGTATACACAGTATTTCATATCCACATTGCCTGACCTCTGCAATAAAGGAAGCAAGATGCATTTTCTCAATTCTCCTGAGGGTCCATTAGTTTCAGTTTTACTTGTTTGTTTTCTACTTACATTGTTTTAATATATATATAAATATAATTTTCCTAATTCTTCTTACTTCAGTATCCATTCATTCATAGGTTTTCCCATGTTTCCTTGAATTCTTTATATCAGAATTCCATGACATTCATGTACCATAATTTGTACAGATATTTTTCCGACCAATGCACAATTAGGCAGATTTTCCAATAAATAGTTTCAGAAAAGAGGTTAGATACATCTAACTAGCTTTCTCTAATGTTTGGTCTTATCCATCTAAGTGAGGAGGAGGAGGAGGGAGACTGACAGATGGGAAGTCATGTGGCAGAAAGGCTGACCCTAAGGCAGTGAAAAGAAAGTGAAAAAAAATTATAGAACCAAGTAAGAGGAAACTGTAGAAAATTTATATTTCATTTCATTCAAGAAAAAGAAAGCATTAATCCTTAGTATGCTGAAGACTACTCTCAATTCAAACTCCGGACTCAGTTAAGACAAGATCCCAGATGATGAGAGATTTCTAAAGCCAGGTTTGTTTTAACATTAGAAAACCAAAAATGTGAATGATGCCTGTCCATCAAATTTAGATTGGATTACGATTTTTTCCTACCAAGGCAACATTAGGTGATGTATGACTTTCCTGTCACTGATAGAGAAATGCCTAAATTGATTAAAATCAAATAGAAATATTCATGATGTGGTTCCTTCCAACCCTCCTTGCTCTTCCTATCATTATTAATGCAAATGTATTTTCAGATTTGTTCAGTATCCTTTGTTGGGAAGTTGTCTAAATATTTCCGAAAGATCTCTATTATTTCAAGATGGTATTACTTTCATCCCATTTATGGGAAATAAATGGTAGAGCATCTCACTTTTCTTTCCTAGCCTTTAAACTAGCATTCCACATGGAATTTTAAATTTCTATTCTCTCTGTAATAATAGGTTTTGTTTATATATCACGTTAAGATTTGCAAAGTGCTTTTCATAATTATTTCATTTGATCCTCGTGTCAGTCCTTTGAGTTAGTTTCTGTTCTTATTCCTGTTTTACAGATGAGGATACTAAGACTCATTCAGGTTTAGTTATTTGCCCAGGAACCCCTTGCATTCATGACTTTTCAAAGAAATGGACTTAGTTTGCTCATCTGTAAAAAGTGAGATGATCTAGTCTAGGCAATAGTCAAATAGGAACCTTCTGTGTAACATTGCTGATAAACCACTTCTCTCTTGAAGATCATTGCCTCAAACAGGGAACTGCAATATGCCTATCTGCAACTTCACTCCCTGCTTCTAGTTTTGCTCTATGAATTATAATAATCATAGTTAGCAATTATTGAGTATTATAAGGTTTGCAAAGCACTTTACTTGTTATGTCACTAATCTTCACAACAATTCTGTGAGACAGGTGTTTTTATTATTAAATAGAAAAGGAAACTAAGACGTAGAGAGATAAAAGTGAGTTGCCCAGGGTCATAAAGTCAGTAAATAAGGGAGGCAAGTTTTGAATATCCTATTTCTCCATTGACTGATCCACTGTTTAGGGCAGCTAGGTGATACAATGGATAGAGCACCAGTCATGAAGTCAGGAAAAATGATTTCAAATCTGGTCTCAAACAGTTGACACTTACTAGGCATGGGACCTTGGGTAAGTCACGTAACCCTGATAGCCTCCAGGGTCATTTCCAGTTGAACTCATTCATACTTGGCCATTGGACCCAGATGGTTTTGGAGGAGAAAATGACCCTCACTCAAACCAATTCATGTGCTTGTCATGACATCATCTCCCCTGATGTTGTGGTCTTCTTCGAGAACAAAGGAGAAGCATCATGTTCGTCTTCTTTCTCATTGACTGTTACACTTCTTTTAAATACTGGCAGTTCTGACTGAATTAAATTTACATTTTGAAAATTGTAAAGATTTCCAAAAGAAATCTTCATTCCCCCCCCTCCAAAAAAATACCCCACCTATCTTAACTCTGTTATACAGTACTGTGCTTGTTCTTTCTCTCCACTCTAGCTCACTGGGCACTCTGTGATGTCCCCACCTCAAAAAAAAAAAAAACTAAAAAGCCCAAAACCCTCCATGTGAAAGGAAAAGATTGGACCTACTGAAAGACCTCCACTGCCTCCACCACTGGATCTGAGACTTGGCAGGCCCCGCATACAACTGGTCCCTGCCTTCCTGGTCCTCCTCGTGTTTTCTCTTCTTTATCCCCAGCCCCCACTGAATGCCATCATACCTATAGACACTGATTGATCCCAGTCTCCTTGCAGAAATACCACTCAACAATGAATGTATAAGTAAGTGGTAGCTAGGTGGTTCGATGAATAGAGTAGAATCAGGAAATCTCATTTTCTGGGTTCAAATCTGGCTTCAGACATTTGCTAGATATGTGATCCTGGGCAAGTCACTTAACCCTGCTTGCTTCAGTTTCCTGAACTGTAAAAATAAGCAGAAGGAAATGGTAAACCACTCTAGTATCTCTGCCAAGAAAATCCCAAATGGGGTCATGAAGAGTTGATCATGACTGAACAACAACATACATGTTTATATAAGTTTGTGGATGTAAATATATCATATGTAATAATATATATCATATATACATATCATACAAATATTTAATAAAAGAAAGATTTGGAGAGAGAGAGAGAGAGGCCTTTGTTGTCCTCTAGTTGTTTCATATCTTGTTCCTATGTCTCCTGTTTAGACTGTAAACTCCTTTAGGATACTTTTTTTCCCCAAAGCAGCCAGATGTATACAGCAAGCATTTGTTAAATGTTGGTTAGTTTGTTCACCGGGTCAGATTTTTAACTCTCATTCCCTCTTTAATCTACTAATCAGTATACAGGGACTTCTTGTTTGGTTTTGGAGTCTTGTTTGTTTTGATTTTGAGGTAGGCATATATTTTCATTTGCATGGGTAATTCCAGAGATCAGCACCTCTTTTGCTGTCTGAGGACTTGGGTAGTAACCTAGAGCTTTTGAAGTTTCGGTGATTTGCCCAGAGTCACACTGCCAATAGGTTAGCAGGCAGGGACTTGTAACCCACTTATCCTAACTTGGAGGCCAGTTCTCTCTCTAGCTGGCACTGCCTCTTATTGTTCATGGAAATAGTTTTTAAATCCTCAGACTGCCTGTGACAGCTAATTCATGCTTACTTAATGGCTAGGGTTTTCCTTTTAATCCACTCCCCTATAAATGAATTTAACAAAAAAAGTATAAAAAGATATTTTTAAAGTAAAGGTTCTATTTGTATGCACTAGCAAATATATATATACATATATACATATATACATATACATATACATATACATATATATATATATATATATATATATATATATATATATATATATGGGATATAACTTTTTTGTGGTTCACAGAAATAGTCTTCACCTGTCTCCAAATTTTCAGCACTTCAATATGGACAAGTAAATGAAAATCCTGCAAAAATAGTTTATGTAATACAATAGCAAGTGTTTATATGAACGGTAACTATTTCTTTTTAGTGAATATTTTTAACAAATCCTTAAAAATAATCAAGATCAACCACATGGGAATGCCACTAAACTTTTGTACTCATAGAAACTGCAAATAGAAAAAACATCTATACTCCTCTTATCCAATCCTCTTTGGTTTTAAGCCTGATTTTGCTTGTAAATTTCTCTGCCATATGATCATAGGATTTAGAGATCATCTCATTCAATCCCCTCATTTTGTAGAAGGAGAATTTAAGATCCAGAGAAATGAAAAAGATGACAAAGATCACACAGCTAGTAAATACTGCAGTCAGCTCTTTCCACTATCTGCCTAGGGTTCTTTCCATTTTATAATGCTCTCCCTTTAGATAAATCATTTAACCTTTCTGAACTATTATTTTTTGTCACCAGTCTAGAACTATCTCTCTTTAAAACTCCTCTCACTGGTGGTAAGATTATTTATATTACTGTGCTAATCTTTGTCTATATCTTGAAGAAATTAGAATCATCATTACATGAGTTTTAAATTTATCATTTTTATCTGATGATACATCTCTTGCCTTAAGTTCTTTTCCATAATAATAATAATAATTTTAAAAATAACTCATATTTAAGTAGTACATTGAGATGTCACTCATCCTAAAATTTTATTAAAAATCTACTATGTTAAAGTCTGCCAAGCTCTGAGAAATCCAAAAAGTATAATATAATCCCTGTCCTTGAGGAGCTAAACTTGACCATAGTCCGATTACCTGGGAGCCAGGACTTGTTCCTATTTAAAATTTTTTTTATTTCAATGACTCAGATGAAGGAATAGGTAGTGTGATTGTCAAATAGGCCCATGATACTAAGTTTAGAGGATTAGTTATGGGATTGGGAGGTAGAGTCAGGATCCTGTCAAAGCCAGACAGTCTGGAATAAGAGTATCAGTTGAATATACTAATATTGAATATAGATAAATGTAAAATTCTATAGCAAGGCTCTTAAAGATATCACCTACACAAATCATCTTCACAGCCCTGTTAGGATGGGGGGGTAGGCAACAGTTCTTATGCAAAGAATTTGGTGTTTTATTTGACTCCAAGTTCAATATTAATCCACAATTTGACACAGGGACAGAGCCAGGTCCTCAGACTCTAAATCTTGTAATTTTTCTACTGCACTTTACTACTTCTCACTGTTGTCTACTGTTATATGATACAATAGAAGGAATGCTAGACCTTACATCAGACGACTTGGGATCAAGTCCTAGTTACCAAACAGTCAGACTGTAGGTAAGTTACTTAACTTTTCTGAGACTTATTCTTTCTTTAGCTGTAAAATATGTTGATAGGCAAATACTTTGAAAACCTGATTAGTTTGTGAGCTCCTTAAAGGCAGGGACTATCTTTTGCCTTCTTTTTAACCCTAGTACTTGGCATAGTGCCTTCACGTAGAAGGCTATTGATTAATGGAAATCCACACAAAATAGCTTATATAATAATGTTTCAAATTTGATCATTTGTTTTTTGAGGATCACAGAAGATAAAATTGATATTTCAATTATATAAAATTAAAATGCTTTTGCACAACAGGTGATTCATAGTGCTTGTTATATCTTTTAATCATTTATCAATTGGATAATAACTCTTTCTTATAGATTTAAATCAGTTCCTTATATAACTTGAAAATAAGACCTTTCGTAGTAAAAACTATTGTAAAGATTTTTACCTCTAGTTTACTTGTTTCTCTTCTTATTTTAGCTGAATTGGTTTTGGTTGTGCAAAAGCATTTTAATTTTATATAATTAAATTTATCCGTTTTATGTCTTGTGATCCTCCATATTTCTTATTTGGGTATGCATTCTTCCTCCTTCAGAGAGCTCAAAGATAATTAGTTATCTGATCCTCTAATTAGTTTATGAGGCCACCCTCCATTTTGAAGGATATCCTTTTGGAGCTTTCCTCAATATATAGTATATGATGGTCATTATCTATGTTCTTCCAGACAGCTAAGCTGATTTTGTTGAATAATGAGGTATTACCTTAGTAGCTTGAATCTAAATGTAGCCTATCACTGTTACTATTTTTTCTACCATATATTATGTAACTGATCTGTTTCATTGATACATCTCTCTATCATCTGCCCTCTTCTTTCCCATTGCTTTTTTTTTCATTTCTTTGGATATTCTTTTTTTTTTAGGTTTTTGCAAGGCAAACGGGGTTAAGTGGCTTGCCCAAGGCCACACAGCTAGGTAATTATTAAGTGTCTGAGACCGGATTTGAACCCAGGTACTCCTGACTCCAGGGCTGGTGCTTTATCCACTATGCCACCTAGCCGCCCCTTCTTTGGATATTCTTGTGCTTCTTCTCCTCAAAATGAATTTTGTTAGTATTTTTTCTAGTTCTATAGCATTATCCTTTGATTGTTGGATTAGTAAAGCATTAAATAAATTAATTAATTTAGGTTTTATCTTTTTTATTGTAAAGTATCAGCTTACCCATGAGCAATTTAGATTTGACATATTTTTTTCAAAGAGTATCTTTGTAACCATGCTCATATAGTCCCTTTGTATTATTTTATTTTACTTGTCATTACATTGATGAAGGGCAAAGGAGCTGTTCTTAGTTATCACTTCTTGTTCTACCATCTTGCTTTAATTGTCTCTAGTTATATACTCTCAAAAAAAGGCAATAAAATTAATCTTTTATGATCAAGTCATCATGGCCTATAAAGGTTATCATATTCTTTCTAAATAAATATTCATAATCTCTTAATGTTATATTCTTCAATTTTGCCATGAATAGAAGTATAATTGATTCCATCCTGTTTTACTGTTGCCTATTAAATAAATTCCAAGCTCAGTCTTGACGTTCATGTCTTTCCAAAATCTGACTTTAACCTGGATTTTGCCATCATGAGCTTGTAGTGCAGCAAAGAAGCTAAGAAACAAACACAGATATAGCATGCAATATATGATGTACATAATTTAAGCAATCTGAATTCATAGTAATCCTCAGCCATCAATTCTTTTATATTATTCATTTATCTTGTTCTCTCTGCAGTTTTTGCTACCAAAGATCCAATTCTCCTTCTGGATATTATTGCCTCTCTTAGTCTCTGAGAAATCACATTCTTTTATTCATCTCATTAACTGTCATTTGTTTCTTTTCCTTTTTCAGACCCCTTAAGGTGGGGTTTCCAATGAATCTGCTCTCTTCTCTTTTCTCTCTATATTCTCTCTCGGCAATCTTAGTCATGAATTCAGCTATCACTTCCAAGCATATGTATGTATATATATATATATATATATATATATATATATATATATATATATATATATATACATATATGTATATACATATATATATGTATATATATATACATACACACACACACACACACACACACACACACACACACACACACACACATTTAGTTCTAGCCTTTCCATCTTGAGCTGCCAACAGGTAACCCCAGAGCTCTTGATCTGGACTCAGAAGACCTGATAGTTGAATCCTTTCTAACTAATACCTGTCTGACATTGGGAAAGCAAATTGTTTTAGTTTTCAGTTCAGTCTTGTCCTATTCTAAATGACTTTATTTGAGTGTCTTGGCAAAGATACTGGAATGGTATGCTATTTCCTTCTCCAGCTCATTTTACAAATGAGGAAACCAAGGCAAATAGAGTTAAGTGACTGGCCCAGGGTTTACATAAGGGTCTGAGTCTGGACTTGAATATAGTAAGACAAATCTTCCTGACTCCTAGTCCAATAATCAGTCCACTGTCCCCTAGCTATAGTTTACTCACCTGTTAAATGCAGGGTCACCTAGATGATCTTTAGATTCTCTTTTAGTTCAAAGGGTATCCTTTCAGAGCTTTCCTTGGTATATGTTGTGAGATGTCTGTACCTGATTTCTGCCAGACAGCCCAGCAGTTCTTGTTGAATACTGAAGAATTGCCCCAGTACCCTGAATTTTTGGATTTATCACAAATAATTATAATCTATCACTGAGCTATTGTGTTCATTCATTTCAGTATATTTTGTATCTAACTGGTTTCACTGATCAGTTTCCCTTAACCAGAAAAAAAATTGTTTTGACCAAATTGTATTACCTCAGACAAGTTCCCAATGAAGTCCTATTTTTTCTCAATTATAAACTTTCTTCCTCCTATACCCATGGAGTGGAATGGGGGTATAGGTTGTAGAGCCTGAATGATGAGTTACAATAAACTGCTTTGGATTTTGTTGAGGGAGATGAGGAAGACTTACAACTTATCTGCTTATATGTATCTTCTGGTAGAATGTAAGCATCTTGAGGGTAGGAACTGCTTTTCATATCATTTATCATTGTCCTTACATTTTCAACCCCAGTGCCTAGCACAGTGGCTTGTACAACTGCCTTACTCCCACTTCATACTACCAATTCAAATGCTAAAAGAATGGAAATGATTGATCTCCAAGTTACCTTCCAACTTAAAGTCCTATGATCCTTTCAATCACTTTGGAAATCATTTTATAACCCTTCTAAGAATAACAGACAAATGCTCTGATTGAAATATCATCAGTGCCATTTGAATAAGTAAAAACAGAAACTGAATTTAAATGTATTTTCAATTATTAACTATGGAAAGTGCTGAAGCAGATTTTTATGCTAGTTTTGAATAATGCATAGCTTTCCCATCAGAGTGCTATGAATATTGCAAAACCAGTTGAGGAAAAGCAATCATGAAATGTTTGAGCTGAAGCTAATTCACCTAGTCCTACATCCTCCTTTTACAGAAGAGGGCCCTGAGATGCCTGATAGATAAAGTAACTAACCAGAAGTCACATATGTAAATTCATTTAAGAGATAGAAGTTAGGTATTATGACCTTGAATATGTGACTGATAGGTGGCTAGGTAGATAAAATATTTGATTTGAAGTCAGAAAGACCTGAGTTCAAATCTTAGTAGTTATGTGACCATGCACAAGCCACTTAATATCTCTGAGTCAGCCTTTAGTCATATCTTTTGAAATCAATTGAATATGTCTCCATTTAAGCATATATAGGTAGTATTATTCTAGAAAACAATTTATAGTGGTACAATTAAAATTTTCCATTGGTATCTATCTCTTGGGACTTTTCTATTCAGTTAATAATAAAAATGTTGCATGTTGAGATATAAGACTTTAATTCTTAGACTTTAAAATGTGGGAGCTTTTCTGGATGACTAAGATGAGATGGCAAAATCTCCACTAAGGAACAGCATCAGAAAGACTTAAATTTGGGGACAAAGTCTCGAAAGTCTAGAAAAGAGATTTGGGGGCATATTAGTAATGAAGGAAAAATATTGGGGGGAGTGATCTAGTATAGGATTGCAGAATATATGAGTGAATTCACAGAAAGACTGATTCTTAACTCAGAAGAATTAGGGAGAAAAAGTTTATTCATGCATTATTGTAGATGTTATTGCTCAATATCCTTATTATTTCAATATCCACAGTAATGCTAGATTTCTTAGGGAAACCTATGAAAAAAGCTAAGAAAGAGAATGAGAGAGAGAGAGAAAATAAAGGCAGTTGCAAGCTTACAAGCTATAAATCACAGTCATGGAACTCTGCAAAGAAAAGTTAGGACAATTATAAGAATTCTACAGCTAGGCTGATCAGCAGAGGCAGTAGCAGCAAAGAAAAAGTACCATAAAGAGGGAGAACAGCATGAAGGAGAGAAATTAGGGACAGTTGCAAGGTTGTTGCAACTGGGCTGATAACAGTAGAAACCAACAGGCAACTGAGTTGAATCAGCATCCAAGAGGAGTAAGGCCAAAGTTTTTATAGGGAAAGAGCTGGGGAAAAGTGTGAAAGAGGAATTAGGGTATTGCTAGGGAGGGATTAAAGAGTGGGTAAAGTATAGACTTTGAATGTCCTAAGGGGTCAATTTAGTGTCTTTAAGTAGTTTCTATAAGATAGTCAATGGAATAGGAATGGAGTTGGTAACCCAAAGACTTCATCCTTTCGGCCTAGATCAGGGATTTATTATTTTGTTGATGGATGACAGGAACTTGTCTTATGCCTGGGGACAGGAATTTACAGTCCTTGTACTTCACTGAATTTACAGAGCCAAGTACTTCACTGAAGTTCATTGACCTCATCAGATTGACAACAGATCAAAAAGAGGTCACAAATGAAAGATGGATTAAATTTATTCTTTTTTTGGCCTCAGAAGTCAGAAGTGGAATAATTGTTGAAAAATTGTAAAGAAGTAAATTTAATATTGATATCAGGAAAAATTGCCAAGAATGAGAGGCATTCCAAAGTAGAATGGTTACCTAGGGAAATGTTATGTTAAATTTTTTGGGGGGAGGGGGGTCTTCAAACAAAGATGTGTTGCGTGTGTGTGTGTGTGTGTGTGTGTGTGTGTGTGTGTGTGTGTGTGTATGGTAGTAGAGATTCTTTCCTTGGGAGTGAGTTGAACTAAATGGCCAATAAAGTCTCTTCAAAATCTTTAATTCCCTGTTTCTATAAGTTTAAAATTTTAGGTCTCTTAGTGTGGTAAATTTTGCCACAGAGATGAGTAAGATTCCTCCTACTCAGAGGCCAAGAGTTGGTGCAATAAGAATAGAATGTGTAACAAGTAACTAGGGACCCAACCCTAGACAAGCAGGAAGGGTACTCAAGCTCCTAAAAATCCACATGTACTCTTACTGACAGCAAGGGAGAAGTGTCCAAATTAAGGAGAGTATGTTGGTACTGTTCAGGAGTCTGGCTGCTGGGTTTGGTGCCAAGGAGAATGTGCAGACTGATTAGGAAAGTAGGCCGGGAAACCAAACATTACAGTTAATAAGTCAGGGATTGTAATCTCCAGATCAGCAAGAGTGAAAGAGGACCAAGTGTGCTGTGATATTGAGAAACTCATTGGGCACCCTCAGATCCATCTATCATTCTTGCCACAAAAACAAGGGAGATTAGCACCATATCTAAGCAAAAAGGGAAGGCAAACAGATGCCCGTATCCATTTAGTATTTGGAACCAATATAAGAAAAATGTTCAGAAAAGTGAAGTTTAGCATTTGTCAGGAACTAACTGTGAAGAAGGTCCTGTAAATTGAATTAAAATTAATTACTTTGAGGGAAAAGAGACTTAACTACTTACATGTTATATGGTTGGTTGGTTCTTGTCCTTTCTTATTGAAGAAGATCAAAGCAACACCCCTATGTTAGAGACAAGGTACAAGTGTGTCCAACTGTGGCTGATCAGACCAGTATGAGCTCAGAATGCTCTACCACAAGGCTGGGCACAAATAATCCATGTGAACACCTGGGGTGGGTTCTATAAACCTACACATCTCATGTTTCCTTTGAGTTCCTTCCATCCTGCTTTGCTTATAGAGAACAACAACCTCTCTAAGGAAGGTTCACTATGCTGGCCTGGGTCTCCCATGCTGCACATCAATTCCAAAATTCTTAAGAGAGAGAGAGATCTTCAGAATGACCTTTTCTGAAGCCCCTGTGAGCATTTGTCCTGTGTCGGTTTTCTATAAAATAGTCTTTTTTGGCAAGTAAGGATAAACTGTACAAAGTCACTAGTTTCACTTTTTCCTCCAGAGTCATCTGGATCCAGTGGCAAAGTATAGATCAGGATGACTACAGATGGCCCTGGATGCAGTGGGAGACCTTGACTTTTTTCAGCTAAGGTCTTTCCAGTTCTTAGTTTGACTGAGCCAATGCCCATTCAGTGATTAGGGCTAAGTAAGAAATGAGGCAAAGAATGGCCTCTTACCTGACCAGAAAAAAAATCAATCTTGTAGTAGAAGACCCTCAGAGTTTCTGGCCAAAACAGAAACAATTACTATTTACATTCAACCTGAGTTATCTGGACCCAAATGATGACCAAATTGGGGTTGGTCTGGGACCTATTGTTGACCAATCAATGAAAGCCACAGTGATTTGAGGGTAGGCATGATCTTTAATGAAGAAATCTAGCTGTGAGTTTTCATTGATCAATATTTACTTTGTGAAGATAACCTGCAGGTAACGGTATGATTTCCTATGTGGAGTGAGGGAGAGAAAGGAGGAAAGGAAAGGAAAAAAGAAAGAAGAGAGGAAAGGGAAGGGAAAAGGAGGGGAGGAGAGGGAAAAAGAGGTGTTGTTATAGATATGAAATGAAAGTATTATGTAAATGTTCCTGATGCTTGCTTGTGCTATAAATATAATTAAGCAAAATGATCAGCCTCAAAGGGCATCCATTCTAATGGTAGAACATGAACTGGAAAAGGGATAGTAGATAGTAGAGGAAGGAGAAAGGAGTGGCCAGTGAGGAAGAGAAGAGAAGGGTGTTAGACTAGATGGATAGAGGATCTTTTCATAGGTGCCTTCTCTTTTCCCTTCTCTCTCTAAATCTGAAATTCTATCATCTTATGATCCTTCACTTTTAAAAAAATTGATTTCCTTTTTTTTCAATTCCAAGAGAAAAATCTAAGTGAAATGATACATTTGTGATCATGAATACATATGTGTGGTATGGTGGAAAAGTAATAGGATTTAGGTTTAAATTCTAATTCTGCTGCTCAATAATTTTTCAACCATGGTTAAGTCATTTATCCTATCTGAACCTCAGGTTCTTAATTCTTTAGTTAGGATATTTATTTGTATTTCCTATCTCACTAGGGAGGAGAACATTCTATATAATTCAAAGCATCATGTAAGCATAGTTTTTCCCATTGTTGTAGTTGGCTTATAATTCAGTTCAATAAACATTTATCAAGCACCTAACAGGAATGAAACACTGTTATAGGGTGTTGAAACTATAAAGATGAAAAACAACATAGTAGTTCTTGATATAAGAAAGTATATCTAGTAGAAGGAATGACAGATGTACACACAGAAAGCTCTAATATAGATTATAAAATGATTAAGACTGTGGGAAGATATGAGTTAATATAATTTCAAGCAATGTCATGTAGCCAGAAAATGGTCATTAGAAATAGTCACTCTTGTGAACCAAGGTGTTGAGAATGCCTTAAGTGTTGGGAAATTTATAAACATTGTATCTGATAATTCAAATAATTCGATAGGTGAACAATACCAAATAACTGAAATAATTCCAAAGGCAGTCATTCCATACATCATGGAAAAGTTATTAGTTACTACTGATCCTTCTAGTCACAGTTCTAAAAGTACATATAATTTATTTAAGATTCTTGATGATAGGGATTGCTTTACTTTGTGTCTTTGTATCTCCAGGTCACATATCCATGTGCAGCATATAATAGGAGCTTAAGTAATGCCTACTGATTGGTTGAGGACAAAACTGTCATTGAATATGCATATATATATATACATATATATATGTATATATATATAAAACCTGTTCTAATAATGTCTGTTGCTATATGGAACACCATCTAATACTGAACTTAGACCCAGATGAATTTTTCATTTGGATTTATCATTTCAGAAAATCTTTACTGATTATAGCCTTGTTTTAATCTTCGTTCTGAGACTTTTCTACAGTTTTTCCACAGCCTAATTGTCTGTTCAGCAGATCAGATGCAATAATTCTGGCATATAGGGTCCCTTTGAATTATTTATATTATAATTGATTTATAATTATATATTTCATGTATATTTTAATAATAATTATATATTTATATAATTATATATTGAATTATAATTGATTTATAACTATGAAAACCTTCATTTTATTAACAGAGGTCTGTTAAATGGAAAAGAAATATGAATTGGTTTGGATTTTTATGGGACTGAATCACCAAAATAAAACACAGACTTTTCTGACAGTTCCAAGTTTTTAGTGGAAATTCAAACTTTGCAAACCTTAGTCACTTGTTTGTTTATTTTTGTTCTGACAGCTATAATTCGTGTCTTTAGCAGATATGTGATAATGTTATTTTATAAGGAAATGTCAGATGCAATCATTTATGATTGTGTATTATTTGTAGTGTGCCAACACTACACACTACATGTGCTGCTGTAAGTGCTTTGCAAATATTGTCTCATTTGATCCCCGTGATAATACTGGAAGGAAGATACTGCTATTAGTTAACATTAGTTAACAGATGGGGAAATTGAGGCAAACAGAGGTTAAGTGACTTGCCTAGGGTCACACAACTAGTGTTCGGTGACAAATTTGAATCAAGTCTTCTTGAGTCCAGACCAGGGCTCTGTGCCTGTGGCCCAGAGGCTCTTTTGTTCTTGAACAACTTTTCATCTCCCCTCCATGTGCCCTTACACAGTCTCTTCGCTATGTGGGAAATACAAGTTATTCTCTCTACCTCTTAGACTCCTTAGTTTTCTTTACTTTCTTAATTTCTTCGGGTGCTAATGCTTTCCCAGAAATCAGCCTGCAGATGTTTTGTTCATACCTACATGGATACATGTTGTCTTCTCTATAGACTGTTCTTGTGATCAAGAACTTTAATTTTTATCTGAACATCTTCCGTACTTAGCATAGTATCTAGCAGTTATTATTTGTCTTTCATTCTCCAAGAAGACCATGATATCAGGGAAATGATGGCATGACATGCAAGTGAATTGGATATGAGTGAGAGGTGTTGTGCAAAGTCACCAGTCTCATTTTCTCCTCCAGAACCATCTGGGTCTAGTGAGATATGGATCAGGATAACTGAAGATGGACCAAGATATAGTGGAAGACTTTGGCTTTTTAAAGCTAGGTCTTTCCCAGGTCACAATTTAACTGAAGCCAAGTTTATTCAGTCATTAAGATTAGGTAAGAGTGAAGTGAGACAAAGAGGCAAAGAATGATCACTTCTAAAAAACAAATTAAACTGGGAGGAGAAGACCCTCAGGATTGCTGACCAAAGCAGGAACAATTTTTAAAAGGCCAAGGTCTCCCAATGCATCCAGGGTCAACTTCAGTTGTCCTGATTCATTTCTGGTCACTGAACTCAGATGTCCCTGGAGGAGAAAGTGAAGCTGGTGACTTTGCATAGTACCTACTCACTTAAATTCACTTGACTTGCATGGCATAACCTCCTATGTTAAGATAAATAATAACAACCAACACTTACTAGGTACTTTCTGTTGATTCATTGATTGAAAGCAGGAACTTGTTCCTCTGTGTGTTTATGTGGTGAGTGGAATTTTTTTAATTAAAGATTTGGTCTCATCAGCTTCCATGGGCTCAAAGATCATCTCTATCCATATGATTATCAGGTCTATTTATATAGCTCTAACACTTTCTTCTTTGGGCAGCTAGGCAGAACAATGGATAGAGTATGAGGTCTGAAGTAGGAAGACCTGAGTTCAAATGTGACCTCAGACTAATACATTGTGTGACCCTGGGTGAGGCACTTAACCTAGTTGCCTCAGTTTCCTCATGTATAAAATGATCTGTAGAAGGAAATGGCAAACCACTTCTTTGCCTAAGAATTTGCCAAATGGGGTCCCTAAGAATTAAGCATGACTGAAATGACTAAGCAGCAACAACAACAAAAACATATACATACATATACCTACATATACACATAATTTTGGTGGGGATGGTAAAATTTTAAACTTACTCTGAAATTTTTCTCCCATTAGTCCCTTTCCCTATCCTTGTACTTCTTTGACTATTGAAAGCCTTAAAAACCTCTAGTAAATATTTTGCCTTTTCTAAATAGAATTCTAATGGTGCTTGTCTCAACAGGTTTATCAGGTGTCAAAGGAGAAAAAGGAAACCCAGGCATTGGAAACCAAGGGCCCAGAGGCCCCCCTGGACCTGCAGGTAAGATACCCCCAAATTCAGTAAACCAGATGAATCTTAAATTTCTCCATTTTTTTTTTTTGTCATTCCTGCGGGAAGCTGTAATGTCTATTTCCAGAACTCCCTTGTCTTTTCTCTATTTCTTATTCAAATGATTAGGATATTCGGAGTTGTATATAGGGCAAGCTGACATGCTTCTTTTCATTTTGGAACTGCACTGGCTTATTTCTGTGATGTGATTTTTGTCTTTGCCAAATTTCAATTTTTCCTCATTTATATTGCTTTCTATATATTCTTCTTGTCTTCTGATGATAGAATATGCTCTCCAGGTTAGAAATAGACAATGTTATGTCTTCAGTGAATTAAAAGCATTATAGTGTTTTATTTTTGGCTCTGACAATGGTTTGGAAAAAACACTTGAGAAGGAATGAACTTAATACATTTTGGAGTAAAGCAGATTTCCTAATTATTCAGTTTTAAAGATTTCATGCCTAATTGGAGATTTCTTGAGCCAGGAGAGACTAGTACCAATTAATCTATCTATTTAACAAATTTTTATTAAGTGCCTATTATCTTTTAAGCTTTGTGCCTTTATATAAAGAACTACTATGTTGTTTTTCATTTTTATAGTTTCATTTTTTCTTTCTGGTCCTCAATGTAGACATCTATAAAGTGGGAGGGATTGATTAAATGACCTTAAAAATCCCTTCTACCTTTAGAATGTTGTAACACTAATTGGCCTTACATGGAATTGTAAAGATAAAATAAGGTGATTTAAGTAAATGCTTACTTTTTGAAACTATAAAATGCTATGTGAATGACTATTAATAATTCTATATAGAACATGTGTGTTATTACTATGGATGAAAGTTTATTTTTTTTAAATTTGGTAGTTCAGTAGATCAAGTGCTAGGTCTAAACTCATGAAGAATCATCTTCCTGAGTTCAGATGTGGCCTCAAACAATTACTAGCTGTGTGATCCTGGACAAGTAATTTAACCTTGTTTGCTTAAGTTTCCTCATCAGTAAAATGAGCTGGTGAAGGAAATGCAAGCCAGTCTAGTATCTTTGCCAAGGAAATCCAAATGGGTCATTTCCTTTTAAGAATTCCCCCATTTTTTTCATCTGAGTAAGTGTATAAATCTGAGTGACAATATAAATAATATTTGTCATGGCTGATGGTTACCAAAATATTGGATTAAAATTTGGGAATATTTGTGTTTGTTTGCCTGAGATTCTTATTTATAAGAACTAGAAAAACAACTATTTACTCGATCAGAATACATTTCTTTCTCTTAAGTTGAGTTAAGAATGAGTTTTGCTTTTTGCTGTCCTGAAATGATTTAGACATTTGCTCAAAGGCAGAAGGGAGTCTCATGGGTATCTTTATTGTATTTTCAATTAGCAAGGATTGAATTAGGAAGAAGTAGATGCAAAGTGAAGAGCATTTATGTGTAGCGAAGAGATATATGAAGAGTAGGCTTATTTCCATTAGCAGCTTTAGTTTACTTCCCTAAATAATATGAATGTTAACAGTCAATCTAATTGTTCATTTGTGTTTTCATAGGACCTGCAGGTGAGGGTCGAACTGGTAGCCCTGGGCCACAAGGTTCACCTGGTCCACGAGGTCCACCTGGTCACCTAGGTGTACCTGGGCCACAGGGACCTTCAGGTCAACCTGGCTACTGTGACCCTTCTTCCTGTTCCAGTTATGGTGTGGGAGGTGAGTATGGTCCACAATGATGGTGGTAATGGGTCCATGTGTTGTGAGGGAGGGAGAAAAAAGACATTGAGCAAAGGTGAGAGGGATATCTAATTTAAGTTTAACAAAGGCATAATCATCTGGGGAGATGTCCTGAATGCTCTAAATTATATATACTAGGGAAATAAGTAACCCCTACAAAAAATTTACAAAGATAGAAGATTGAAAATAGCAAATTTCAAGGTCCTCTCCCCACTTCCCAATCATTGACTATTCAGGGAAGTAATTGGAGGCACTGATTTTGTAGTTGATAGAATTGGTAGGAATCTTATACTTCATCTGTTACTGCCACTTTCATATGGTCATGGTGTCTTGGAAAGAATGTTCACATTGGAGGAGAGTCTTTCACCTGTTTGTTAGCATAATGAACAGAATTTCTTAGTTTCACTCATGGGATTCATTTACAACTACTATTACCACTTCTTCTACTATACTACTACTACTACTACAGCAACTACTACTATTATATCTATCTATATGTGTATATATATATATATTTATTAGGGGAATAAGAATAATTTTAGCAAGAAGCAAAATTATTAATACAATAACCTCTCCTCATTACTAACTACTAAAGTAAGATCCTGATAAGTAATTGTTTTCCTTAAATACTTCCATCAAATGCATGTTGTCAGATGATATGCTGTGCAGATAAATGCTTTCAGGCATCATTTCACAAATGAATCCTTGTAAGGACTTCACTGCTAAGGTTATGGAGAAAAGAGAAAAGTACTTGCTGGACGTGAATATAATGGCAGGACTGTTAACTTGGTAACCATATTCCAGAATGGAGCTTGTCTGATGTCTTTTTCTTTGTTGTTCATCTTTTCCTACCCTTGTTCCCTCACCTCCTCGGACTGCCATTTTGTCTTTAAAGACGTGATCCCTTACAATGATTACCAGCACTGAAGCCAAAGCCTTCCATTCTGGTTGTATTCTTCCCTTGCATTTGGCCATGGATTCAGAACTGCCATATTGACCGCCACCACCAAAGCTTGACCTAGTAGTTGTTGCACAGTGTCCTCACATCACTAAATGAGATTACCCATCACATTTTCCCTCTTCCCTAACCCCCACTCCTCCCATGCCTTTGTCTTCTCCACATCATTTAGCAATATAATGAGGAAAAACTGAAATTTGGCAAAGACAAAATCACATCACAGAAATAAGACAGTGCAGTTCCAAAATGAAAAGAATCATGTCAGCTTGCCCCATATACAACTCCCCCTTAAAAAAAATCATTGAGGAAACACACATATAATCAGATTAATGAAATGTGGTGTCTGATCTTTGCTACTCAACACTTGCCTGAAGTATGCAGGTATGATGCATTCTTTTTCTTTCCTGGTGATGGTTTTCTGATAACACTGAGTTATCTGGTAATGATTTGGGTCTTTCTACATGCCTTCCCCACTTTTCCACTCTTCTTCTGCCTTATTGCTTTCATAATACTGCTAAATGTTTTCAGTGTTCCTTTTTATAAATTAAAGGGATACTTTGTTGGCTGTGACACCAGTTTCCTAATGACTGCTCTAATATTTTGCTTTTTTTCCTCTTTTGCTAATCATCTTGGTGGTGGTGGTGGGTAAAGGTAGACACAGTAATCCAAGTGGTCAAGATATCCCTTGAATTTAATTATAACATAACTCATTCAATCCATGGCCCTGAGAACCTATGATATTGTGGGGAACAGAATTTATGGTTCCTGGGTCCTGTCCTTGGCTAGTCTCATACCCCTAGTCTTCCTATCCAGCACCTGATCCTGATCAACCAGAGTTCACACCTGTCCAAGAGGATTTGGAAGACTTGATCTGATGGCCCCAGGAACCGATTATTCCAAAAGGAACTGGAAAATCCATTAAAAGAACTCTTAAGGCATTGTTATTAAAGGAGAATGTTAGTTTGTGATTTTTATGGTTCATTTGTAAAGCTCTTACTCAGTAAATAGACTAATTTGTCCTCTTAGAAAAAAATTGCAGGGTGATATAGTTATGATTATTTTTGTTTAATAATAATGAAAACCAAAAACGATCATCCTCTTACTCTGGGGAGTAAGAGCAAAATAAAACAAAATAAAACCTACAAAGATCTTTACATTGACTAAAGAATGATGCTTTTTTTGACTGCTTTAAATGTGTGTCAGATTATTCATGTTTTATTAGGAAGGTATCAGCAAAGAATGCAAAATCCATTTCCAACATAGGAAGCTGTCTTTTGCTCTAATAGACAATTTGAAATAACGGAATTGTATGGTCTCAATTTGATTACAATTGGTCCCCAGGAGAAATATGTAAAAGTGTTCCTCAGGGACTCAATAAATGAGACTGTTAGAAAGACCATATCTGCTAAGGGAAGGCTGTCAGGAAATCCCCATTTTGCATTATGGGTCAATTCAACCCTAATTTGCCTAGATATCTTTTACCAGACTCTCAGAACTAAGGATTGATTAGTACCTCTTTGAAGTCAGTGGTTTTGCAAACAAATATTCTTTTTTGTGCTCTGAGAAACAAATTGTTATACTAAAAAAAAGTTATACTAAAAAAGTGACCCTTCCACAATCTAAAGAGATATATTTAATAAAAGAATTCCCTAGTTTTTGGTTGCTGGGATTTCTTCATTGCATCTACATGGATTTGTGTGAACACACAGATAATTTATTGTTTACCTATTTCCATTCTGTTTTGTAAGCAAATAAAAGCTGTAAACTATATTTGAATGGACTTGTCTCAATTTATTTTTATTTAAACTTCATATTTGAATCATCTTGACCTGCTTGCAATTTTTCTTTATCCTTTTTTGTCCTCATACTCTTATACTTTTAAACTTCTTTTTGACCTGAATCTGTGAT
This sequence comes from Macrotis lagotis, assembly GCF_037893015.1. NCBI lineage: Eukaryota > Metazoa > Chordata > Mammalia > Peramelemorphia > Peramelidae > Macrotis > Macrotis lagotis. Next base: position 582,460,927 of record NC_133666.1, read on the forward strand.
TTAATTGGTATAGGAAATTCTCATTAAGGAAGTTCTTTCTGCCAATGGGTATAGATACATGATCTGCAAATTTATTGTTTTAGCAAATTTCCTGTTACTGAGAGTGACTTCCTTAGGTTGACCTAGCTAATATGACCCAAAAATAGGACTTCAATTCAGATCAGACTGATTTCCAGACTGGCTCTTTCATCATTTTGCTTATGTCTTGAATTAATTTCTTTTACTTTATCAGTGGGAGAAAATATCATAGAAACAAATTACCTCCAATTTCTTTTTGTATCTGATAATTTTCATTATAAAATATTCTCAATATCGACTAATATTTCTCAAATGTAGACAATGATTTATTAAAAAAAAACTACAGTGAGTATAGTTTTTCTTAAGGACAACACGTAGTTTTCATCTGTTGGTAAAAGAACTTTGTCCCTCTATACTATTTATTTCCCACTGGCTTTCTTATCTTATTTCACTTTTTTGCAAAACTGGAACAACATCTTGCCTACTGAATAAATACTAGATTTCTCTGCATTATCCTTATGCAAAGTGATATAGTTTAAAATTTTGTATTTGTTGATGATTCTATAAAACCACCTTTTCCCATTTAGATGTGCAACAATGCATTATTTCAATTTAAATGAGTGCAATGAATGATGGAGCTATTTAGAGGCTCTACTTTCTGTTTCTTTGGAAGAAAATATGGGAAGAATAAAAGAAGAGAAAAAAGAGTCAAATAGGAAGAAAATCTTATTGGTGACTTGGATGGAATTGGACTAAAGTATATCAGAAGTTTAATCTGAGAAGGAGAATTTAAGGAAAATATGAAATACAATATCCAAATCTAAATCCTGGTCCAGATTTTTCAACTAAATTCTTAAAGAAGCAAAATACAGAACAGTTAAGAAGATACACACACACACACACACACACACACATACACACACACACACACACACACACACACACACACACACACGGCTTTATTTAAGACAAATAAAAAAAGGTGAAGGAAAAGATAGTTGACAAGAAATGTAAGCAAACGTGTGGAGTAAATCATCGTTGTTCAGTCATATTCAGTTGTGTCTGATTCTTTGATACCATTGGGATTTTCTTGGTAAAGATACTGGAGTGGTCTACTATTTTCTTCTCCAGGTTATTTTACAGATGAGGAAACTGAGGCAAGCAGGGTTACATAACTTGCCCAAAGTCACAGATAAGTGCCTGAGGTCATATTTGAACTCAGGAAGATAAGTCTTCTTGACTCTAGTCCCAGTACTCTATCCACCCAATTGCTCTAAGTATAAATAAGAGTAGATTAGTAGGTGGGGAAAATTGGCTCTAAAAGTTTTGACCCAGTGCCTAGACTGAGGTGTAAAGATTCAGATAGTTTCAAGAAATAAGGCTGAAAATCTCAACCATTGTGAGAAATTTCTGCCACAGTTGAACGATTAAAACCTGTGTTACAAATGGAGGATGATCTGTGTTCCAAAAGGCACTAGAAGAATGGTTTTCCATACTCCATGTTGTTAAAAGGAAGAAGAATTCCTAGAGGAAACAGAAGCAAGGTTTCAATGAGGGCTAAGGGAATGGAGAGATCTGAAGGGGAGGAAGGGAGACTGATCCTTTTCAAATTTATGGGAAATGGAACATTAAAGGAGAAAAGGAAGGAAAGGACACCTCCACCAATTACAGCTTAACTGTGTAGTTTAGGCTCTTCCCGAAGAGAAGAGACTTGGCTGCTCTGAGGAAGATAAAGGCATTCATCCTCCCAAGAATGATTTAGCAGAGTCCCAGAAACCCTCAGGTGAGACATCATCTAGGAACAGGTAGAAGAGGGAAGAGTAGAGGCTCAGAAGTAGCTGAAGCAATGGTTCGTTGACCTAATAAAAAGTCTCAGGAAGAGGGAACCCAGACCCTCAAGTTCACTTTTCCTTTCCCAAATAGTGGGGTTACCCAGATGCTCCTAACTACATTGCTATCATGGTCCAGATGTTGGTGTGCTCTGTTCATGGTGGAATACATTTCATTTACAGAAAGAAACTTATATAATTTTATGACATATAATCTTGATTTAGGATGTTTTAGCTACATGGGCAACACGTTCCAGTTTCATTTAAGCTCTTCACAATCAACAAAAATCTACCTTTTTTTAGACATTCCATATTACTCTCCTTCCTACCTTGTTTACCAGCTAAACTGGCTTCCTTGATTTTCACTGGGGTTCTGCACAGTCTAACTCATATTCCTGGTATGTACTCCTTGTCAATGTTCCTTTAGAATTTTCTAAGGAAAACTTCCTGAACTTTCAGGCTATTGGGTTCATTCTTCCCTCAGATTACCTTGTATTTAAGCATCTATGTTCACATATTCTCCAAGAAGCAACTAGGTGACAACTAATGGATAGAGCATGGGCCTGTAGTTGGGAGGACCCTAGTTCAAATATTGCCTCAGACCCTGGGCTAGTCCTTTCAGTTTCAATTGCACAATAAAAATAACAATAGCACTTACTACTGAGGGTTGTTATGAAATAACACAAATAAGATAATATGTATAAAGTATTTTGTAAACCTTAAAGCATGTATAGTTGCTAATAATATCATTGAAAGCAGAAAATGTTTACCATTTTTTATTTTGTATCACTGACACCTAGCCAACATAGTGCCTCTAGTAGAAAAGATGCTTAAGGGGCAGCTAGGTGGCATAGTGGTCAAATCTGACCTCAGACACTTAATAATTACCTAGCTGTGTGGCCTTGGGCAAGCCACTTAACCCCATTTGCCTTGCAAAAACTTAAAAAAAAGATGCTTAATAAAAGTTTTTGGCTCTGCCTGTGTGGTCTAGATACAAAGTATTACAATGCAAAATTTAATTTAGAGACCACAAATTTACATAAACCAAAATTTGTGTTCAAAGTAGAACTTCTGGTTTTTGAATTCTTTTGTGTTGGAAAGAGTAAGAGTTAAGAGAATCCTTTTGCCAGAAAGTCTTCACGTGATTGGATTTTGTTAGTTACAGCCTCTTAAGAAATCATTATCATTATTACTATCATTAAAGTTTTCTTACTGTACAGTTTCATAAGTACATGTTAACATGAGCTTTGAAGTTATAAATACATAAGTATATGAATTATATACATGTATATATATACATCTCCATATGATGGTTTTGATTAGAAAATTTACTCCCAGATGTAAAGTTTTATCACAAAATTCTAGAAGCTTATTATAATATGTTCACTTTAATAGTTTAATGTTATTATCATTACAGAAAGTGCCAGAAAGCCCAGCTGTCAGAGTATGGTGCTGGGCCAGAGCTTGTATGGTATCAGTTAGACAAGAGGTTCTGCCTTTCTGGAGCTTGTAGTCAAAGAGAGAATCAACACAGACAGGGATAGAGAACATTAAAAAGCAAGGCCTCAAGTGAACAAGGTATTTACATTTGCTATAAACAAAGGGGCAAGTGCATTTTATTGGGTGATGAGTGAAACAACCTCCATGTTTAGATTACACATCCAAATATAACTGATGAATAATATTTCAATTTTTCCTCTATATTTCACTGCACAATGGAAAGCAAATGTGAACAGCTGGAACTTTTTTAACTTTAAACCATCTTCACACAAGCTAAATATAATCATGTTCTGGGACAAACACCTAATTTCCCAACCTTACTGGCAAAAGACTTTATGATGAAATCTGGAAAATTTTCAGTATTGATGTAAAGTAAATTCTATACCAGCCAAAACAATAACTAAGCCAGTTAGGAAATAACAAGCACAATTAACAGAGTCTACATAATATTTTGAGGGTTTCTCTGACACAACCTCAGTAAATAATATAAAACCTATGTGCAGTTTCCAAAATTCAGTTACCAAAGTCTTTTGCCAACTTAGGTTCAGAAGCAATATTATTTATTGTCATTATTTAAATGGGCCCAATTCCTAAACATCTGGGTGAGGGATTCATACATACATACATATACATACATACATACATACATACACACACACACACACACACATACAGGAAAATAATTCTTTTCAGATGTGAAATTCAGTTTTTTCTCTAGGCAGTCTTAGTCTATGCTTCCCAAATAGATGAACCAAGACTAGGTGGACCATCTTTCCTTGTAGAGACATACAAAGTTTCTTTGAATCACTCCAATGATTAAATTTAGGTATTGTTGGGAATAACTTTGTAATTTTTTTCCATTTACATTGGAACTGTCAAATCATCAACAAGAATACAAAAACAAAAAGAAATTAATGCCTGCCTTCTCAAGGAATTTATTGGGGTGAAGAGGGGAGAATTCTGTGATGTTCTATCCCACCAGGAGAAATTACAATAACAGAATTCATACCATCATTTTGAGAATCTGTAACATGTCAAAGATAGACTGTCATCTTCAAAGGCATGCTCTGACAGAAGTGAAAATTTTGGGTCAAGGTTGGGGACAATTTTCTTTGATGGAGGTAAGAATGAAGACTAACTCAAAAGCTGCTCTAATGACCATCACTCCACACCTCCATCAGAACAGGAATGGTCTATTACCTTAGTTCTATGTCTTGTGATTAAGTGTTTAATAAAAGCTTGGGAAATTTTGCATTCAAGCTTTCTTTCTGCCAGCAGCATCCCTGTGAAAATTTTTCTAAACCCTAGTTGTTAATGCCTAATTCTTCCTCAAATTATCTTATGTTTTCCTATCAGTGAAATAATTTTGGGAAAATTTTAGGGTATCTTTGATGGAGAATACCATCTGCATCCAGAGAAAGAATTGTGGAGTTTAAACAGAGACCAAAGTCTATTACTTTAAATTTTTTAGGAAACAGGTTGTTATCACTTGAACAAAAATATTCATAGCAGCCCTGTTTGTGGTAACAAAGAAATGGAAATCAAGTGAATGTCCATCAATTGGGGAATGGCTGAAAAAATTTTGTGTATATGTATGTTATGGAATGCTGTTGTTCTATTAGAAACCAAGAGGGATGATATTTCAGAGAAGCCTGGAAAGACTTACATGAACTGATGTTGGGCAAGAAGAGCAGAGCCAGAAGAACATTGTACACCCTAACAGCAGCATAAGGTGATGATCAACCTTAATGGACTTGGTCATTCCATCAGTGCAACAATCAGGGACAATTTTAGAGTAGCTGTGTTAGAGAATACCATCTGTATCCAGATAAAGAACTGTGGAATTTGAACAAAGACCAGTCTATTAGCTTCAATTTTTTGAAAGTGTCTTATGTGCTATGTAATTTTGCTATCTCTAAAATTTTATTTTTCTCTTCAAGTATATGATTTCTCTCTCAACAAATTCAATTTTGATCAATGTATACCATGGAAACTAAAAATTATCAGATTTCTTTCTGTGGGAGGTTGGGGGAGGGAAGGGAGGGATTAAGTGTAAAATTCAAAACCTTACAAAAAATGATAGGTAGAAACTACTATTGTATATAATTGAAAAACAAAATATTTTTTAAAAAGAAAGGTTGTCTTATATACTAAATAATTATGCTATTTCTAATATTTTATTTTTCATCAAGGATTTTTTTTCTCTTAACACATTCAATTTTGATCAATGTATGGCATGGAAACAATGTAAAGATTATCAGATTGCCTTCACTGGGGGGGAGGGGAGGGAAGGGGGGGGAAGGGTAAAATTCAAAACCTTACCAAAAATAGATCATGTTAAGTTGTGGTTATTGCATACAATTGGAAGACAAATAAAATCTTTATATAAGTAAAAAATTATCTTATGTTGACTTGTCTCTATATTTTTCACCTGCCTTGTCACCTAGGTTGTAAGCTTGAGGGCAGGGACTTAGATGTTTTTCTTTATACCTCCAGTACTTGAAACAGTCCCTCACACATTAATTAATGCTTGTTGAAGGGAATTGATCCATAGAGTCATATGATGTTAACTTTAGAAGGAACTTTAAAGATCATATGTCCAATTGTTTCATTTTATAAATGAGAATATTGCGACTAGAAATTCTAGGGCTACTTGCCAGTCTTAGGATAATAAAGTGAATAAAATATCTAAACCCTTAAAGATTTTACTGCTAAGAATATAGGATTCTCTTCAAGCTTATATTAAGCTCCCACCATGTACCAAGGGTGTTAGAGATACAAAGAAAAACATCTAAGTCTCTTCCTTCAAGGAGGTCATCACTAAAAATAAAATCTTTACACTAATATATTTCTAATGATGATGCTTCTTTGTTTTCAAAGAAGACCATGACTTCAGGAAGGTGATGCCTTGACAAGTATATGAATTGAATTTGATTGAGGGGGCTGTGCTAAGTCACCAGCTTTACTTTCTCCTCCAAAGCCATCTGGGTCTAGTGGCTAGATATGAGACCGACGACTGGAAATGATCCTGAATTAGAGATAATCAGGGTTAAGTGACTTACCCAAGGTCACACAGCTAGTGTTAAATGTCTCAGGTTCTCCTGACTCTAAGGCTGGCATATATATTTATACTTGTACTTCAGGGAGTAGCAAATAACTTGAAACAAAGTGGATGATCATCAAATGATGAAAGTCTAAACAAACTGTGATATATTAATGTTTGAATTACTACTGCATTGTAAGAAACAATGAAGAGGGGCAGCTAGGTGGGGCAGTGGAGGAACCCTGGAGTCAGGAGGATCTGAGTTCAAATCCCACCTCAGACACTTTATAATTCTCTAGCTGTATGACCTTGGGCAAGTCACTTAACCCTATTGCCTTGCAAAAACAAACAAAAAAAGAAACAATGAACATGAAAAGTTCATAAAAGTATGAAAAGACTTACATGAACTGATGAAAGTAAGCTGAATGAAAACCACACACAATGCCTAAAACAATGGAAATGGAAATGGCAACTAAACCAGAGAAACAATTCTGAAAATTATATTCTGTGAAATTATGTTGATTGTTTGATCTTAGAGAAGAGATAGTGGAAGTTACCTCCTTTCTCTTCAAAAGCAGAGAACTATGGTGTCATTTAAAAAATGAAGGACAACAACCTGCCAGGTTAAGCCCTGAGGATATAAAAAAATAATAATAATGGGAAAAGATAGTGCCTATCCTTAAGGAACTCACAATCTAATGGAGACCCAAACAGGGAAATGTACAAATAACCTGTATATAAGTTAAATAGGATATAATCATCAGAGAGAAGTTAAGAAGTATTTAGAAAGGTTTTCTGTATTACAGTGATGTCAGACTCAAAGAACAGCAGATTCCTGAGGCTGCTTATTGACCTAGAAAACCACAAGTTAACATGATCTATTTTGTATTTCTACTTATTTTGTTAAGTAGTTCCCAAATGAATCTTAATCTAGTTCAAGTCTCCATTCAGTTTTGCCACCATCTACTCTGAGTTTAATACCTCTGCATAGACAATGGGATTTTAGCTTGAACTTGAAGGAAGCCAGGAGATAGACATGAGGAAAGTGTGAGAAATAGCAGAGAAAATGCCACCCATCAGGAGCAAGAAGGCCAGGGTAATTGGATTGATGAGCATCTTGGGCAGTATAAGGTGTCTGTATGAGAAACTAAATTATGAAAAGCTTTGACTTCCAAATACAGACTTTGATATTTAATCCTAGAAGTTCTAAGGAGTTACTGGAATTTATTTAGATATGGGGCATGACATGTTTGGACCTGTACTTTAGAAAAATCACTGCTGAATAGAGGATGAACTGGAGTGGGAGAGACTTTGGCAGGTAGAGCAATCAAGAAGCTATTCCAAGAGTGCAGGCATGTGATGATGAGGGTTTGCACTAGATGGTGACAATAGCAGAGGAGAGAAAGGGTCATATTGCAGAGATGTTACAAAGGCCAAATCAAAAGATTCCACAGTAATGGAGGGGAGTGAATGAGGGGGGAAGTGATACTTTCAAAAGTATTATGGAAGTTGGAAGAGGGGAGGACTTAAGACAAAAGAATATGAGTTCAGTCTTGGTCAAGATGAGTTTAAGAAGTCTAGAAGACATCCAGTTTGATATGTCTAATAGACTGTTGGAGATATAAACTGATTAGAGAGGTTAAGGCTGGATAAGTAGCTTTGAGAATCAGTAGAGTTGATAATTGAATCCATGGGAGCTGATGAGATCACCAAGTAAAATTATATCGCGGAAGAAGAGAAGGGAGAGGAATGGGAGGGGGAAAAAGGGAAGAAGATTCAGGCCAGAGCCTTGAAGGATCCTCATGGTTTGATGACTATCCAGCAAAGGAAACTGAGGAGTGGTCAGATATATTAGAAAGAAGAGAGACTAGTGTTCCAAAAATCTAGTTAGAAGAGAGTAGCAAAGAAGGGTGATCAACAGTGCCAAAAGCAGCAGATAGGTCAAGGATGAGGAGTGAGAAAAGGCAATTAAAAGGTCATTGGTAACTTTGGAGAGAATAGTTTTGGTTGAGTAATGAGTTCAGTAATTTTAATGGTTGGAAATTAGACTGTAGAGAATTAAGAAGAAATTGAGAGGTAAGGAAGAGAAGGCATTTCTTGTCTTATCAACAATTTTAGCCACAAAAAAGTAGCAAAGATATTGGACAAAGATATAATGGGCATGAGTTAGGATTTTGGAAAAGAGAGATGTGGACATGTCTGGGGGTAGTAAGGAAGGAGCCAGGAGACATAGAATACTGAAAATTGAAGAAGCTAAATGAGAGTGGGATGCAGAGAAAGCAATCTGTTGGCAGAGATAGATTGGGATAGGATCATTTGAGAAAGTAGAGGTGTTAGTCTTGGCAAGGAAAAAAATCTCCATCATGTGAGATGATGAAGGGGAGGAGATGGTGATGGGGAGCATTTGGGTGAATTGAGATGGGGGGGAAGAACTCTGGGAGAATTACCTCAATTTTTTTCAGTAAAATGTGAGACCAGGTTGGCAGCTCAAAGGACAAAGGCAGGGTAAGTTAAGGGAGGTTTGAGATAAGACTAAAAAGGTTTGGGAGAAACACTGTAAGTGGTCCTTGAGTAAAAACATTGTCTCTTAGCAGTAAGAGTAACTCTAGGATCACTGAGAGGGAGAGCAATAGAGAATCAACTTTCACTGAGGTAGGGGTATTTATTGGGATATCCCAGTCCATATTGAATCTACAGTTGAACATGAGTGCATAAGCATATATTCTTCTAGTTTATTTGACATCTATGGTTTTTGCTAAAAAAGTTAGATGTTCAAAATTTCCCCCTAAAAAGTCATTTTCCTTTAGTCTTCTGAGATTCACAGAAGAGATGGCATTCCAAGTTAGATAAGTTGGTTTAGAGCTATTTATGACAGATGAAATACTTAAAACTCTTTGATATCAATCTATAAAACCTCTGCCTTACAAGAAGACACAGGACTCTCTCCTAGAAGCTTCTTTATGCAGGCATTTAATAATTATTGACTTTGGAAGCAGAAGACAAAAGTATTGAAGCAGTTAAATTTTGAAATAAAAGTACCCTTAAATGTGTAAGAAAATTTCTGTTAAAAAAATGGTAGATATGATAGACATGTAGGTTTCTTTTAAATGCTTCGTTTATATTGGATTGACATGGAAAATTCGGGCTATCTCATCCTGGGCTGACAGATGAAAGTTGGCCGGCAGGAGGAGTCACCCACCGTCTGCCTCTGCAGACTTTTCTGGCCTGAATATTCTCCAAAGGTGAAGCACAGAGCAGCTGGGATGCTGCAAAACTACTCAACAGTTGCTTTTTAAAGGTTTTGGATGGAGTAGGAGGAATACCACTTTCTCAGAGAACTGGCCATTTTAGCTGAAAAGGGTCCTTAATGCCTGTCTTGGAAAGATCATGTACTCCTTAAATTAGGAAAATGTTGTACTTCTGGCCAATTCAAACTCAGGACTGGGGAGACTGGCAGAAAAATCTTTTCCTGACACAGGCATTACGGCCTCTCCAAGAACTTGCTACCTGTTCCACGGGGGAACTTTGGGCCAGAAGAGAAAAGACTAGATGCTTGCTGTTAATATTGGCAGATGTACCTCCTTTTCCAGTTGAGATGGGAAATCAGACCATTCAATTGTTGGTAATATAGGCAGAAGTTATAGTTATAGAAGTTGCAGTTATAGCTTTTATAGTTATAGCTTTTAGATCTGAAACAGAAATCAACAAGGAAATAGCATTACTTACATCTTATGATGACAATATTACTTTGCTAAATAAGTTGACTTTAATCTCCCTCATTTAGGTGGACCCTCCTTGAAAAACTCATTTCTTTATAAATCAATTATATTATATGAATGGAACATAAAACCAAGAGCTCCCAGGATTAGTCCACCACCTTTAGGAGGACCTAGCTAATCCTAGTTGCTTAGTGGCCCCTTCACACCTGGTTTTTTCAGGACCAAATGGTGGTGATTGTGAGACAGACAACTCTGTGGTCCTTTATTTCAAAAGGATACTTTAACTTTGGAGATCAATATTTGTCTTGATTCATCTACCTACTGGAGCAAAATCATCTAATTTCTTTATGCTTTAGTTTCTTTTTCTACAAGGAGAGACTTAGATGTTCTCTTAAGGTGTCCTCTTTAAGCTCTAAAATTTAATGATTCTAAATCTCAAGTGATTTGGAACCTGTATCTAATCCAGGTGAACCCTGCCTATCAACACACTTAATTTTTAGATTAATTATAGTAGCTTTAATAATAATAGTAATAAGTTATTATCTATTGAGTATTTTAAAGTTTACAGAGCATGTTACATGTATTAGCATTTGATCCTCAAAACAATCCAATGAAGTCAGAATTATAAATCACCTTGACTCTAAGCTAGTAAGATCTGAATCCCTTATGCCAAATTATCATAAATAAAGCGAGCTATTAAATTATTATTAATACTAAATTATCCACCACAGTAGTCAAATTCTTCTTCCAGATTCCTGAGAGAAGTTCATCCTGTGAGACAGTATAGAATGTAAACATGATATTTGAATGTGCAAATATTAGACTGTTCCATAACTGGGAGTGTGAACATCTGAGCACATACATGATAAAGGTGACTAAATCTAACTTAAACTCAAACTAGAACTTTAAAGTTAAAAAGAAGTAGATCAATGTGAAAGCCAAGTCCTCCAGCCTGGTATTCTATCTTGATGACATGAACATTAATGGAGAAATGAGAATCACGGTCTAGTGACAGAACCCTACCCATTTGGGGTGTGCATGACTGCTGTCATTGTTTATGTCTTTGTTGAGAAGTGCCAGGGGAAATAAATAAAAACTGAGAACTCTTCAATAAAGGACAATCTTAGCAGCTGATCAAATGATTTTATTCCTAGCATTTTACAAGGTCACTGAACAATTTATACAATAAATTATCTTCTTGTAGCTTCCTGTTGATACTTTTCTGGTTCTTTCCCCATATTTAACAGACTGCCTTCTTCATATAACAGTTGGGTTCTCTTGAGTTTTGAGGTCAGGAGAAAAGTATCAGGGAGAAGTCAACTCTCAAAAGTCTCAGCAGTTCCTCTGTTGTTTCTTACAACCTTCCCCAATTACATCCGAAAATCATCAGGTCTAGAAAACAAAATCAAGAAAATACCTTATTTTTCTTCAAACTCATGATTTTATTTTTATTTTTCCTATGGAAGAAAGTTTATTAGCAAAATGACAGAATTTTGACACTGAATAGCATTTTTAAACAACACTTCTAAATGCTTTTTGTTGTAAATGTAATGAAACAAAGCAGAAAATTTAGGTAACTAGTCTTAGAAACAAACGCATATAAAAATCTCCTATAGGACAAAATTTTCATTGGACAAAACCTCTATTTTTTATAATTAAAAAGGTATACATTTAAATGTATTCCACAGAGATACCACCAATCCTTTGTTTATGTATGTGCATGCTATTTTCTAACTATCTCTCACATATATTTCATTGCAAAGAAAAATCACATTTGGCTTCATATTAATGAAAGTCAGTGCATGCTTTTATCTTAGATATATCAGAGGCAGGGCTTGAACTCAGGTCTGGCTCTCTTTCCATTGTCCTGTTTCATCTTCAATAAATCACATATACCAGAGAGATGAGCTTTAAACAACCAGCTTATCATATAAACAGCTACATGTAATATTTAAGTGAGTCTCTAGATAAAGATAGATTAGGCTCGCAGATCTAGATCAGGAAGGGAACCTAAGTGGCCATCGAGATCAACTCTTAAATGTACAGATGAGATAACCAAAGCCCAGGGAAGTTCAATGACTTGCCCAAGGTGAGACATTGTAAGTATCAGAGATAAAACCTGAGTCCAAGTTTTCTGACACCTAAGCAAGAACCCTTTATAGAAATGACAGTGGATTACACATGGATTGACTTATCAGGTAACTGAAGACAAACCTCAGCTATCCACTGCACTTTGTGAAGGGGTATTTGTATAGGTGAGTGTGTACTTATGTATGCAACAAAAAAATATATAAATAATGTGGATACACACATATACACGCATCTAGCACACAAAACCATAGTGATTCAGGTTGTATCATAAAAAAATCAAAACTCATGAATTTGTATAGAAGTCAAGTGATGCTACTGCAGAAAAAAAGGGATATGGTAAACCAAATTAAGAAGAGAGGCTTATTTCATATGAAATTTTCTGAGTTTGTTTACGAGATAAGTAAAACACACTTTGGAAAATAATCTGAATAATTGAAAAAAAGATTCTATATTTTGAAGGTCATTTATAATAATTAAATGAACTGTGTTTGCCCTTAAGTAGCTTATCTAGTCCATTTTAAATACTGATAGTGTTTTAATCTGTAAGACACTGTACAGCATAGGTGAAAAGACCAACAGTCTGTGGTAGAATAAACATAGAATATAAGCAATTTAAATGTTTATTATTTAATACAGAGGAACAAGGAGTGATCTGGGAAACAAGCCAAATATGTGGCAATTAATAAACTGCATACAATCATGACAAGGAAAATTTATAGAATTTTATCATTGCATTTTTAAAGTCTCTTTGTAAACAGTAAAAGCAGCTATCTAAACTGTAGGACAGCAGCACAATTTCCTTCTTAACTTGGGGTGTGTCTGAAGAGATGTAACTGAAGCAGACAGGCTCCAGTGCATTTAAAGAAACAATTACAGCTGGTTCAAATAACCAGTGGGGAACAGAGTGGAAAAAAGAAATTACTCAATCCAACTCAGCCTGTCTCCCACAACTCAATGCAACACTGTAGATGTATCCATGCAATCATATAGCTTCATCATTACAAACAAAAGGACAATAATGTAGAAATAAATGAGACAATGTTGAATTATTTCAAATTCAGTGAGTAGAATTGTGAAAGGAATCTAGGAATCAAGTCCTGACTCACCCATGAGACCAATGGGGGAAAAGGAAATGTCTTTCAGAATATTCTGTTTAGTTCCATAAGAAAGAATTAGGGACAAAACAGGGAAGCAGATCTTAGTTCAACATAGGATAATAGATATGGAGCTGAAAGAGACCTTAAAGATCATTTAGTCTAAGGCCAGTCAGCTTTTCATTATAATCTACCATCTCCTTCACTTAAGGGAACATTTACTGAAATTAAAGCTGTTCCAAAAATGGAAAGGGAGAGCTGCCACCAAAGTTAGTAAGTGTCCTGTCCCTGGACATCTTCAAATGGAAGACTGAATAGTCACTTGAACAAAAACATACTTGACAGGACACATGTTTTGGTTACAAAACGCATACCCTTATGTACCTTCTAAGCAGATTTTAAAAATTATTTTTTTCATTTTTTCCAAGTCCTAGATTTTTACAGATGAAGAAATTGCAACCCATAAGAATGATTCTCTCCAAGTATTACAGTATCTGAAGTGGGAATGAATCCAGGTCCTGTGACTTCTGATTCAGAGCTGTTTCCACCATACCATGTTACCTCTTTAAAAATAAAATATTCACATTAAATGAGGAAAGAGTTCCACTATTTCAGTCAGACTACATCAGGAGTTTTATTCAGTTTTAGATGCTGCATTTCATCCAGCAAAATGTCCAGGATAGTAAAAAGTTTGGAAATTAGATCAAGAGCATAATGATTGAGAAAATTAGGGATACCCAAACTAGGAAAAAAAGAAAAAACCCTTAGGGACAAGAAAGGCAGAAAATTATTGGCCTCTTCAAATAACTAAAGAGTTGCTATCGCAAAGAAAAATACACACACACACACACACACACACACACACACACACATATTCTTTGTAGGATAGAAAGATCAATTTGGGAACTGGCAGAATTACATACTGATTAAATATAGATTAAATATAATTAAATATAATAAAGCTAAAAATAAGAGCTGTTCCAAATGTGGAATAGGTTTCCTTGTGAGGCTGTAGATTCCCTCTTACTAGAAGTACTTAAGTGGAGCCTTGATTATCACTGACTAGGAACATTTCAGAAGGGTCATCTATCTGGTGGATACAAGGTTACAAGACTTATGAAGTCACTTCCAATTTCACAGTCCAACAGATGGTGAAGAATATTGACTGAGATGATCAAAGTTGTAACATCTTTTGGGGGAAAAAATGCTTGATTTGACTTTTTTGTTTTGTATTTTTTTTGCAAATTTCACAAAGGAATTTTATTTCTTACAATACAAATATGCAAACATGTATTTGTACACACAGCTACATAAGATGCTTTGTAAAAGTATACATGCATATGCACAAAATTAAAATTTATACTGCAGACTGTGTACACACGTATGTATACATATATATACATACACAAGTGTATGGCATTGTTCAAGACACATAACACAATGAGATGGTTTCAACAAGCATTTATCTATCCTGTAATTGAATGATTGGTTGTCTCGTGAACTGCAACACTTATTTCTCTGCTATTTAAAAGCAAAAGACGGCAGCTTACTCAAGCAGAAACAAAAATTTGAATTGGCATGTGAGTACCAAGTTCTTGTTCCTTCATTTATACTAAATAAATGTGTTGTCTAATTGTTTTGTATTTTGCTTTCAATATTTTGCTTACTTATTTTCCTGCCCTTTTCCTCACAATTTTTCCCCTGGAAATGAATTAAATTGTTATTTGAATTAAAAAGTCCATATTTAAAACCAATGACAATATTTACACAAGCTTACTATGCTCTATAAATAATCATAGCATTCTGATAACAGCACTGGGAGCTCTTGTCTTCTAGTAACAGAGAGATTCGATATGTTTCTGTATCAAGTAGATTATATTATTAATATTTTATACTTTCATTACAGAAATTTATTGCTTGATAAAATGATAAGATGCGTTTTTATTATATTCCTCCCCAACTTATTTTTTTAAGAATGAACTACAGGGGCGGCTAGGTAGCGTAGTGGATAAAGCACCGGCCTTGGAGTCAGGAGTACGGGGGTTCAAATCTGACCTCAGACACTTAATAATTACCTAGCTGTGTGGCCTTGGGGCAAGCCACTTAACCCCACTGCCTTGCAAAAAAAAAAAAAAGTGAAAAAAAAAGAATGAACTACAAATTATTCAGTGTAGTTGTACATGGAACTTTTTACAAGCTTTTTTTAGCCCATCAAAATGCCAATTTTCACTCTAAGAGAGAGGAAATTTAAGGTCACTAATCAGCAAAGATTAGATGAATTTAAGAATATTCCAAGGTAGTGAGTAATGTATAAACCTCATAAACCAGCTAAAAGGAGAATTAATGAAACAAAGACAGCATTACCAGTAAAAATGTCAGTCTCTTGCTAGGTCATACTGAAATTTGTTACTTCATTTTCTGGAGGAATCATCTCCACTTCACGTGGAATATTTGGCATTAGCTCAATCTGCCTTGAAAAAGATGGCTTTTGGAAAAGAATATTATCTCTATTTTGTGAGTAAAAAGTTTTGCACCATTTTGCACAAAAATCCAGATTTCTTCTATGGCAAACTCCACATTTGTCACCATTAGACTGGAAAGGGAACTGGGATGGGAGGATAAGAGGGTGGCTGATCTCTTAAGGGAAAAGAGAAATAAGCATATCTCCTGTTTCAAATTCCACTCAGAAGGAAGAATTGAGAATTTTTCCAATGATGGATGACAGGAATGTGTTAGGAGTGAAAAGAGTAGCATTTTTATAAAGGTTTACACCTTATACTTCATATATAAAATTTTATACTTTACACACAACTTTTCAGGTGGTTTTATTTTTCATTGCAAAGTGGTGGGAAAAGATCCATTTGGTTTATGAATAAAATGTAACTTAAATCTGTGTCACAGATGGTTGTCAGCAGAGCAAAATTAGATACACTTTAAATTGTTTGCCATATTAAGGTAATTTATTTTCCATGTTAAAAAAGAAATAGAATTATGATTGTAAAACTATAAAAACTGGTAAAAACAAAAATCCAAACCAAGTATTATTTTATTCTTCCCTTAAGACTTAATTTTTTCCACTTCAGACCTAAATTACTTAAAATAAGAAAAAAAATCAAATAACTTGAATTTAAATATGGATAGCAAACTAATCTTAGGAACAATGAAAGGTCAGCTTGATTAGATTCCAAGTAATTTCCACTGTACGGAATTATTTAGTATAACCCTCCTTCTTTAAATTTTTCCAGTAAATCTAGTGACACCACAAATTGCTGGAAAGAACTCACAAGAGTGAGGCACAGTCAGGGTAGGCAGGTGGGCAGGAAGACAGGCACGGCATTCATTTCCTTAAAGGCACAACTCTGACTTCAGAAGAATACTAGGATGATGTCTTATTCAGACCAGCTTCACTGAAATGTGTTAACATTTTCTTAAAGAATACTGATAAAACTTTCAATACTATTTGATTTATACACTAAAAACAAACCTAATTTCTAGGCTATCCCAGGGAATTTTATATCCAAGATAAGATTTTTCAAATCTCCCCAGAACATAGAGCAGTTTGATATGTCTCATAAACTGGGTGCCCAACTGGGTGAAACTGGAGCTCTCAGATCTATTTGTCCAGCCTTAATCTCTCTCTCTCTCTCTCTCTCTCTCTCTCTCTCTCTTTCTTTCTCTTGCTCTCCAGTCTTTACTCTCCAAAGCTACTATCCTGTTAAGTTTAAATTTAACATGTCCAGAATTGAATTCATTATCTTTGACCCCAAATCCCTATTCCTCACCTTCCCATTACCGCCCAGGGTGCCACTCTCCTTCCAGTCACTGAGGCTCACAACCTAGGTGTCATCTTTTGATTCCTTAATTGTTCTCACTCCATATAGTCATTCTGCTACCAAATCCTATTACATCTCATATGCCCTCTTCTTCAACAATGTCACCAGACTGGTACAGACTATCACCCCACACACACCTGGACCTGTCACTTATTACTCCAAGGACAGTGGAAAAGTCTGGGTTTCAAGAAGGTGATTGTCCCACTTTGTTTAGATAAAAAGTTAACATTTATATAGTTCTTTAAGGTTTGTAAAGTGCTTTTATTTTACTTACTCCTCAGAATTATTCAGTTAAGGAAGGTACCAGTATCTCATTTTTCAGGTAAGTCCAGAAGGCAATGTGATTTAACCTCAGAGTAATATCACATGTGTAACATTTGAGATGGAATTCAAATCCTTGCCTTCCTGATTCCAAAGCCAGGACTCTTCATTGGACCACATTGCCAGATACATGTAAAGTATAAAATTCTGGGGTATCATCTTTGGGGAAGAAATAAGCAAGGAGGTGAGAGTTCAGTGGAGAGTAATCAGGATGACTACAGGATTTAATGATCATAGCACATACAAAGAAATGTGAAAGAAATGGATATGTTCACCTTGGAGAGACTAAAACTCAGGATAGTTATTTTCAAATGTTTGACCGATTTGCTATTTAGAAGAGAAATTAAATTTGTTCTGTTTGGGCCTGATTAGATTACCAAAAATAATAGGTGAAAGCTGTAGAGGCACATTTAAGTTTGGGCTCAAATTTTATCTTTGTCACTAAGTAGTCAAATGATCTTGGGAAATCCACTAAAACTCTTAAGATCTTCAGAGAACTTTCAAGATTTAGAGCTCTGGATTAGATTTTGTTGTATAGGATTCAAGTTAATTAACTTTTCACTGTTAAACTCATAGGATGATAAACTTAGGACAGAAAGTGATCTTAGAGGCATCTAGTTCAACCTCTTAATTTTACAGGTGAGGAACTGAGATACAGAGAGGTCATTATTAAATGAGTTCTATCTTGCAGGAATGTCCTACATGAATGGAAAAATCTTGCTGATATTCAAATCTCTGCTCTATTTTGAGATTAGAAAAATAAAATAAATTTTCTCCTTTATCCATCCTATAAAGCTTCTTCTGAGGCAAGTGAAATACATTTTTGAAAGTACAGCTATGAATCATTAATAAAGAAGTTCATTCTTTGGGATTCAAAATTACAAAATTTTTAAAAAAGTTATTTATTTAAGGTAATGGAATTTGGTTAAGTGACTTGCTCAAGGTCATTGCCCAGCTAGGTAATTATTATTGTTTTTTTGCAAGGCAGTGGGGCTAAGTGACTTGCCCAAGGTCACATAGCTAACTAATTCTTAAGTGTCTGGGGCTGGATTTGAACTCCTGACTCCACGGCCGGTGTTCTATCCACTGCACCACCTAGCTGCCCCAAATTTAACCAAAACTTTAAACTCGCCCATTTTTACTGTGTTATATTCGGGGTTCTAATGAATTTTATACCATAGAATCTTCTGGTAGTCAGGTGACACCTACAGATCCCTTCTCAGAAGAATGTAAATGCAAAAAAAACCCCAGAGAATTACTAAGGAAATAATTATATTGAAATACAATGATCAAAATATTGAAAACAAATTTGTAGCTCCCAAGTTAAGAACACGTGTCTTCAAGCAACTTCTAATCTCTTTAAGGGCAACTCCAGTGCCTGCTTTTTGACTTTCTTTTTTGTCAATCTCCCTTCCTCTTACAGCTTTGGCTGGAAGGGTCCCTCAGCAAAATCACCTCCCATCTAGGCCAAGGCACTACTTGGACACCTGTGCAAGTTTCTTATCTTTGTCCTTTGGTCAGATGTCTTTGCACTTTTCTCTGGTGCTCATAGTAGCACAAGCTTTCACATAAGTTCCTGTTTTAAGTCACTCAGAATTATCTTAGAACCAGATATTTTTCCATATCCCCCTCTCTACTCCACACCCCCCACCCAAAACCCAAAGCTGCTTGAGTCTAGATATCAGTCTTTGAATCTTCAGCCCCTAATTACCATGCTTAGCATACAGTGGGTACTTAATAATAAATGGTTGTTAATTGATTGGTTAATTAAACAATGTATTTCTGAATGAGTAAGTGACTTAAAAATTTTATTTTATAAATGTTATCTGTCTCCTACATAATCTGAAATGATTAAAAATAAAAACATTCCATATGTCTGGTTTTTCCTAAGGGAAGTTCTTTGATAGAATTTAATAAAAATAAAAAAAAACCCTTAAAAATGATCCAAGTGTTATTCTAAGGTACTCATAATATAAAACTTTCCATTATAATAAGAGTCCCATTATTTTTATTATTATTGTGGTTTTACAAAATATACAACTCTTTGATCATCTAAAGCAATGGTTTGGGGTTATAATTTCTCTATGAAAATGGACTTGTGTTGCCTTGACACTTTCCTTTAAAGGAAAAAAAAATTCAGATGTATCATTACCTGCATATACCAAATACATATATCCACCTCACAATCCATAAGGAAATGTGATTAAGAATCTTATAACAGTTTTTTCCCCACACATTATACATGACAATGGCATGTATTGAGATATATAATATCAAGCCAAGCCTCCCCATAAAGCTATGGAGGAGAAATTTATGTCTAAGGTTTCCTTTAGGAGAAATGGCCTTTAAGTAAAAGCAAAATTTTTCCATCTGCATAAACTTCACAAATACTTGGCTGTTACATTTGGTACTTTTAATTTATCTAAAAAAAATCAAAAATACATACAAATCTGGATATCTTTCACATATAAAAAGAGTCTGCCAAAATCTAGGTAGTTTTTTTAAAAGCCAGTGAACCAGATAAAGTAGTGTCTCTTGAATTTGAGGTTGAGAAGTATTCTTTAGATAACACAAACACAAAGGAGAACTAAAGAAGGTAGCTATTTAGGGCCTAAGACACCAAGTGCAAAATGAAGGACACTTAAACATGTTTTAAATGGACTTTTTTAGGGAAAACAAATCCTACTCTTTATGACACATAGGTTCTTATCTGTTTTTTTTCCTTTGCTAGGCAATGGGGTTAAGTGACTTGCCCAAGATGACACAGTCACTTGAGCTCAGTACTACCTGATTTCAGGATCAGTGTTCTATCCACTGCACCATTCAGCTGTCAGGTGCTTATCTGTTATTGTATGACTTCCTTTGTAGAATTTTAAAATATTTCAAATAAAATTTTGATGGAAATTAATATAAAAAATATCTACTGAGTATTTAGTTGGTGAGGGGATGACTAGGATATGGATATGCAAACAATTATAAGATATTGATCAAAAAGTGGCAAATACTCTTATTCCAGACTTTTATTCTTTAGAAGAGACAAATATTAAATAATTTATATTAATCAGTTCAAATAATAAAATTTATCCATACTTATAAAATATTAAGTCTTACTTTTGTTCATAGTATACTTGAGCTACATTTTTTAGTTATTCAATTCCCTTAACATTCCAAAGAATTTAACTTATAATTATACACGTGTGTGTGTGTGTGTGTGTGTATATGTATTTACAAAAGGTACTTGAGAGCACAAAATGTGAATTTTTGAAGGTCATATTTAATAACAGACAATTCAAAACAGTATACAACTTGTGCATGAAACCTTTCACAATGTACTGATACAAATGAACTACCCTGAGACATAATCATGGTTCTAAGGGATTAATGACTTAAATTTATTTCCTATTTGTTTTCCTCTGTTTTTCATATGCTTTTGAAAGATATCCAGAAAAAAATCTCCCCACATTTAAAATATTCAGCTAACACTTAACTATGAAGCAATGTGATGTTATGGATAAGTTACTCAATTGTTGAACTGTAATGTAATGCATATACATATTACAAAACAAGTCTCTCAAGGTTAAGGTTATAATTAACATACACTAGCCATATTCAGATTACACATTCTGTCTCTTTCATATAGGATGAGACTGCTGAACACCCCTGCTTCTGAATATTTTATTCTCCTTGGATTTTTGTGCTGCTACTCTCTCAATTTAACTCTTAACTCCCTTTTGTTCCTTCTGCTGCCATTGCTGAACTATATATCATGCCCCTTAATTGTGGATGCTCCTTAAGGTTCTACTGTAGGCCTTTTCTCACTTTATATTCATATTCTCTCTCTCTCTCTCATCTGAAATCCTTACATCCAGACTCAACTTTTCTCCAGTCCTTTATCACTTATTGTACATTTCAAAATGGATATACTTGAGATATCTTAAACTCACTGTACTAAAATGAACACATTATCTTTCCTCCGAAACCTTTCCACTCTTCCAAATTTCCGTGCTTCTGTTGACTGCATCATCATTCTCTTAGTCTCTGATGTTCATAACCTCAGTATTATACCAGACTCCTTATTACTCCTTCACACCACACACAGTCATTTGCAAGTCTTAGCATTTCTACTTCCAGATCATCACTGGTATACATTCAACCTCTCCACTCATGTCTTCATTACCAAAGTTGTTGTAAAAGCTTCCTAATTGGTGTTCTTCCCTCAAGACTCTTACCACTCTAGTCTATCCTTTATATAGTGCTGTCAAAGTGAGCTTCCTTAAGCTGAGCTAAGAAGATGTATTCCCCTACTCAATCAAGTTCAGTAATTTTCTATTGCTTCTAGGATAAATTATCTTGTTTAGCTTTAAAGTCCCCTAGAACCTGACTCAAATCTACCCTTCCAGTATTACTGGATATTGGATCCCCCTCTGGCAGTATGTGATTCAGTTAAATTGTCCCTTTTTCTCTCCCTCACAAACAATTCTTCATCTCCTATCTTCTTCCTTTATACATTGGACACTCCACATCATGGATATTCATTCCTTACCTCTACTTCCAGAATTTTTTCTTGTTTAAGAATGCAGCTTAAAGCACTAACTTCAGATAAAAACCTTTTCTGATATTCCCAAATACTAATGCTGGAGTCAATCTTTTACTTCAGTTACATCGTTTCCTCTTCTAGTCATTCTTGAGTCAATTTTTTTCAAACAGCTTCATTTCCCTCCTGGCTGCTCACTAGAACTTCACTACTATTTCTAGAAACTCATCTTTTTGTAAGATCAAATCAACTCTGAAACCCACACCTCCTATGTATTTCCTCCCTCTCCCTGATTGGAGAGGGTTGAGGGAAGACATAAGAAAGCAACTCCTAAACCTTCTATTTAAGAAGGGGTACAAGGAAGATAATTCATCCCTTGCTTCTACCCCTCACTTCCCTCCCTCCCCTTTACAGATTGTCATCTCTCTGTCTATCCCTAGTGCTCAGGACAGTGCTGGCACATAGTAGGTATTTAACAGTTACCTACTTCAAACTAACAATCTAACTTACGGATGATTTCAAATCCTTAAAATTTGTCCCACTAAACCTTGAAAGACTAATTTGGATCCTGAGACAACAATTGCAAAAAGGAACTATTCCTATTTTTTAAAATATATTTTTATTCATATTTTCTGCTTTTACATCACCGGGGGATGCTGCTATATATCAGACAATTGGCTCTACAGAGAAAAACAATGTGCATGGGACATACTTCTACTTTACATTAACATTTTTTCCCAGCACTTCCTCAAGTTTAGAACAGTGGTGTCAAACTCAACTAGAAATAGGACTATTAATCCATACATAAGGATCCTACTGGTAGTATGTTGGCTTGGTTTTAGAAGGTTGTTATCTTTGATCTACTGAATTTTTATTTATTTTGCTGTATATTCCACTATATTTTAATCTAGTTCTGGTAGCACTCAGGAGTGCCCTGGACAGCCTGACTGTGGGTCTGACCCATCTGGTGTACAGGTCTCTAGACAATCAACAAAAATAAACTCAGGACTGTCTCATAGCATTACAATCAGCTCTCCCGGCTCAGTTGGAACTGGCTCTTGAGCATCCTTGAGTGATCATCTTCATTTCTCAATCCCCCTTTGGGTCACCAGCAATTTTGATTCCTGGGATATTATGATGTTCCAAGAATCTCAAAATATGACTTTCTGAGTTGGGAAGCAGTTTGAGACAGTTTAAAATCAATGTTCCAATTCCCAAATGCAATTCCTGTTCAATTATAGATCTGAGCCATGATTCATCAGCTATTTTCATCTCAGATATATGAACTTAAGTACCAACTCAAAATTGCCACCAAAAATTGATTTAACTTGGAGAGTTATTTGACAAATTAATTAAAAGATACTCTGACTTCAAAGCAAAAGGTGAGTGGAGGATAAGGACAAAAACATACATATGGGGGCGGCTAGGTAGTGCAGTGGATAGAGCACTGGCTCTGGAGTACCTCAGTTCAAATCTGGTCTCAGACACTTAATAATTACCTAGCTGTGTGGCCTTGGGCAAGCCACTTAAACCCCACTGGCCTTGCAAAAAACCAAAAACAAAACATACATATGAAAATATGGCTCAAGAGTATGAGAGATTTCAAAGACTTATAGACCACATTGAAGTCTCATGTATATACATCTCTATTTTTTTTTACAATAGATATGGAAAATACAAAATAAAGTTACAAAAAGTACTGTTTATATTTTTAATAGACAGGATATTATTCATTAATAAAATAAGTTATTCCTGAAATAGGTTTAAGACTTGTTAAGGTAAATATTAATACAAAGTTACCAAAAACTGGGAAATGGGGTGAGGAAAGTAGACCAACATCGATTATATTTATTTTTATACATGAATTTAACTAATGCAAATGAATGAGCATACCAATATCCTAATAAACTGGGAAGGATTTCTTTCTTTCCTTTTTCTTCCCCCATTTTTGCAAGTCATTGTGATTAAATGCCCAAGGTCATACAATTAGGTAATTTTTAAGTACTTGAAGATTTAAACTCAGGTACTCTTGATTTCAGGGCCAGTGCCTATCCACTGTGGCACCTAGTTGCCCCCAAAACAGAGATTTCATCAAAAAAGAGATGCACAGGAAAACTAATTCCTAAAATAAGAAAAAAGCATGGGCCAATGGATTGGCAAGAAATCAAGACAAGTACAAAGTTCAGAACTGAGCATATGGGAAAGAGAATAGTAGAAGGTAAGGCCAGAAAGGTGATTTACAAATTACAGAGGGTCTACAATGCCAAGAAAATGGAATCTATACTGATTTTGTAGGTAATGTGATTAGTAGCATATTTTCTCAGATGTTGTCTCCAAAATTAGTGTTTCAAAGTCTATTTAGTGGAATAAATTTCGGAAAATCCAAATTTTTCCTAAATTGAATCCTTAGCTTGAAGCTGTTGGCCAGTAATTATTTATTATTTATTCCTTCAATTTAGAAATAGAAAACCTGGATTAAACCCAGGTTCTACCTTTTACTCCTTTTGTAAACTCGCCTCTATTGGCTATAATAAAGTGAATAGACTAAGTGGCTTTTAGGACCCTTACAACCTTGGTCTACATGTAAAAGGAGTGACAAAAAAAAGAGAACCACATTTACAAAATAAAACTTTGGAAGACATATAAATGACAGATTGGAGAGGAAAGAGATTGGAAGCTAAAAGATCAATGAAGAAGCAAAAATAGTAGTTCAAATAGAGCTGATTAGTGCCAAAGTTAGGGCAGCTATAGTGGGATTAGAAAGAAACATAAGAAATTCTGTGGACAAAGAATAGAGGACATGACAGGAGGTAGATGCAAAAGAGAAAGATGACAAGTTTCAAACCTTTTTGATTGGGGGATGGTGTTATTTAAAAAAAAGGTGTTTTTTTTTTTTGTTTAGGTTTTTTTTGCAAGGCAAATGGGGTTAAGTGGCTTGCCCAATGCCACACAACTAGGTAATTATTAAGTGTCTGAGACCGGATTTGAACCCAGGTACACCTGACTCCAGGGCCAGTGCTTTATCCACTACACCACCTATCTGCCCCGAGGTTTTTTTTTTTTTTTTTTAAAGAGAACACTGGTTCAGTTTTGTACAGGCTGAAGCTCAGGACTGGAGAAGAGGCTAGAGGTAGAAGTAGGAGAGTTGGGAGTTGACTATGTAGAAGCAATAACTGAAGCCAAGTATAGATGAAATTCTCAAGAAAAAGCATGTTTTAAAAAAGGAGGAAGTACTGGTCAAAGGAATCAATTGCTGTTGTTTGTTCTTCACTCTTGAAAAGGATCAATGACATCAGGAAAAGTGTTATCTTGACTTACAAGTGGATTTAAGCGAGACAGGGTTGTGCAAAGTTACCAGTCCCACTCGTTCCTCCAGAGACATCTGGAGTGGCAAGATATAGTAGATCAGGATAACTGTTAGAGATGGCTTCACAGAAAGAAGTGAATAAACCAGGAAAAGGAGGCAAAAATAATAATCAAGGAAGTAGAATGAGATTCAGAAGAGTATAATGTCTAGGAAGCAATGATGATGATGATGATGATAATAATAATAATAATAATATCCACCCTTTCCAAAGTTTTAAAGAGATATAAGAATTTGAAAACTGGAAAAAGACAACTGGTTCTTGTGATAGGTAGGTCAAAGGGCTTCTTAACTTCCTTCTTGTTTATTTTATGATTAGATTTATCTAATTCTGAGAGAGGGAGGCTGAGGTCCCCCACCAGTTGAGTTTTACTGTCTTTGTCTTCCTGTAACTCATTCAGCTCTCCTCTAAGAATTTGGTTGCTATTCTTTTTGGTGCATATACATTTGGTATTGAAATTACTGTCCGTGGTACCTTTTAGGAGGAATATATATATATATTTTTTGGGGGGGTACATGGCACCTATACAAAAACTGACCATGTATCAGGGCATAAAAAAACTCATAATCAAATGCAGAAAGGCAGAAATATTGATTGCATTCTTTTCAGATCATGATGAAATAAAAATCACATGCAATAAAAGGGTCATGAAGAAAAATATCGAAAACTAATTGGAAACTAAATAACCTAATTTTAAAGAATGAATGTTATCATTCTCCAATTGACAAATGGTCAAAGGATATGCAGAGGCAATTTGCAGATGAGAAAATCAAAGCGATCCATAGTCATATGAAAAATTGCTCTAAATCATTACTTATTAGAGAAATGCAAATTAAAGCATCTCTGAGGTACCACCTCACACCTCTCAGACTGGTCAATATGACCAGAAAGGACAACAATCAATGTTGGAAGGGATGGGGTTAATCAGGGAACACTAATACATTATTGGTGGAGCTGTGAACTCATCCAACCTTTCTGGAGAGCAATTTGGAATTATGCCTAAGGGAAATAAAAATGTGCAAACCCTTTGATCCAGCAATACCACTACTTGGTTTATACCCTGAAGAGATCATGAAAAAAGGATTAAAAAAATCACTTGTAAAAAAATATTCATAGCAGCTTTGTTTGTGGTGGCAAAGTATTGGAAATTGAGTGAATGTCTATAAACCGGGGAATGGCTGAACAAATTGTGGTATATGTGTGTCATGTAACAATACTGTTCTATTAGAAACCAGGAGAGATGAGAATTTAGAGAAGTCTGGAAGGATTTGCAGGAACTGATGCTGAGCAAGATGAGCAGAACCAAGAAGAACGCTGTACACCCTAACAGCAACATGGGAGTGATGTTCAACCTTAATGGATTTGCTCATTTCATCAGTGCAACAATCAGGGACAATTTTAGGGTATATGTGATGGAGAATGTCATCTGTATCCTGAGAAAGAATTGTGGAGTTTAAACTAAGACCACAGTCTATTTACCTTTAATTTTTTTTAAAAAAAAAAAAGTTATTTTATTGTGTAATTTTGTTATCTCTTATATTTTATTTTTTCCTTTAGGATATGATTTTTCTCTCAACACATTCAATTTTGATCACTGTATAGCATGGAAACAATGTAAAGACTATCAGACTGCCTTCTGTGAGGGGGAGGAAAGCAAGATTAGGGGGAAAAATTCATTAAAAATAAAAGATTTTAAAAAATTAAAAAAAGAAAATGATAGGTAGAAACTATTGTATATAATTGGAAAACAAATAAAATATTAAAAAAATCAGTGAATCAAATGATAATCATAGAAAGAATTAATGATTTCATCTAAGACAAGGACAATAACGAGACAACATAGCAAAACTGGGATACAGTCAAAGCAGTTGTTAGGGGACATATGATATCTTTAAATGCTCAGATGAATTAAATAGAGAAAGAAGAGATCAATGAACTCAGCATGCAACAAAGAGTTAGAGAAAGAAAAAATTAAAAATCTCCAATTAAATATCAAATTAGAAATTCTGAAAATTAAAGGTAAAATTAATAAAATCAAAAGCAAGAAAACTCTTGAATTAACAATAAAACCAAGACTTGGTTTTATGAAAAAAAAAAACACAATAAAATAGATGAACCTTTGGTTAATTTGATTAAAATTAGAAAAAAAAAGGGCAGCAAGGTGGTGCAGTGGATAGAGCTCTGGAATCAGGGGGATCTGAGTTCAAATCTACCCTCAGATACTTAATAATTACCTAGCTGTGTGACCCTGGGCAAGTCACTTAACTCCACTGCCTTTGGAAAACAAAAGAAAAAAAAACCAAGCTACTAGTTATCAAAAATGAACCACCAATGAGGAAATTAAAGTAATAATTCAGAACTATTTTGTGCAACTGTATGCCAATAAATTTGATAATCTAAGTGAAATGGATAAATATTTACTAAAAAAATATAAATTGCCTAGGTTAAAAGAAGAGAAAATTAAATACTTAAATAACCCTATCTTAGAAAAAGAAATTGATCAAGTCATCAATGAACTCTCTAAGAAAATATCTCCAGGACCAGATGGATTCACAAATGAATCTCACCAAACATTCATGGAACAGTTAGTTCCAATACCATATAGACTATTTGAAAAAAATTAGTGAAGATCTGCCAGATTTCTTCTATGACACCAATATAGTGCTGATACCTAAACCAGAAAGAGTCAAAACAGAGAAAGAAAATTATAGACTGACTTCCCTAATGAGTATAGATGCCAAAACTTTAAATCAACTAGTAGCAAAGTGATTGCTGTAAGTTATCACTAGGACAATACACTATGATTAAACAGGATTTATACCAAGAATGTAGGGTTGGTTCAGTATTAGGAAAACTATCAGCATAAGTGACCATGACGATAACAAACCTAACAGAAATCATATGATTATCTCAATAGATGCTGAAAATGCTTTTGACAAAATATAACACTCATTCCTATTAAAAACACTAGAGAGCATAAGAATAAATGGAATGTTCCTCTAAATGATAAGCAGTATCTATTTGAAACAATCATTAAGCATTATATGTAATGGGGATAAACTAGAAGCATTTCCAATTAGATCAGTGGTGAAACAAGGATGTTTATTATCACGACTATTATTCAAAATTGTATTAGAAGTGTTAGTTTTAGCAATAAGGGAAGGAGAAATTGAAGGAATTAGAATGGGTAACAAAGAAATAAAACTCACTCTTTGCAGAGGATATGATAGTATAACCTAAAGAACTTTAGAAAACCATCTTAAAAAAATCACTGGAAACAATTAGTTAACTTTAGCAAAACCACAGGATATAAAATCAATCCACATAAATCCTCAGCATTTTTATATTTTACCAACAAGATGATATTTTGGTTTTCTTCAGTAATGAAAGACAAGAACCAACCAACCAACCAATCATATTACCAACCAGCTACAGCATTAAGAGACAGAGAAGTTCCAATTTAAAATAACTTCAAATAGCATAAAATTCTTGGGAGTATATTTTATTAATTATACACTATAGGGACAATTTTGGTCTATCTGCAATGGAGAATACCATCTGAATCCAGAGAAAGAATTGTGGAGTTTGAACAAAGACCAAAGACTATTACTTTTAATTCAGGGGAAAAAAACCCATTATCTTATTATGTAATTTTGTTATCTCTTATACTTTATTTTTCTTCCTTAAGGATTTGATTTCTCTCTCATAACATTCAACTTAGATCAATGTATACCATGGAAACAGTGTAAACACTAAAAGACTGCCTTCTGTGGGGGTGGGGGGGGAGGGAAGCAAGAATAGGGGGAAAACTGTAAAACTCAAAATAAAAAAATCTTTCTTTAAATCTTACACTAAAGAATAGAAAAACAAATCTGTTGAAAAAATTGTGTTAAATATCTCAATTTTGGTTTTTTTGTTGTTGTTAATTTGGTTATTTGCTGCTGCTAGTTTATTTACTACCATTATCACACACCTACCTTGGACAAAGCAGTGTAATAATGACAGTTAATAATCCTTTAAGATTTATAATGTATTAGGCATACTAGGTATTGAAGATAAATTCTTACAAATGAACTGGTAAGGCAAGATGCACACACAAATTGATGACTAGCTTACTTCACTCTGAATTAACTACCAAACTGTCTGATAAAACTGCAATTATAAAAATGCATGTGTTATTGATTAATCACTGTCATTTGAATGATAAGACTATTAATTGTAGAGATAACATGAAAAAATTAATAAAAATACAAATTCAAATGACCTTCAACAGAAGACCAATAGCCTTTTACTTCTCAGTCTAAGAGTTTAACACTTTAGGTGAGGACATTCTGTTAATTCACATTTTTTAAGCACTTGCTGTAAGCAGATAATATTATGTGTTGTAGAAAGAACAGAATAAAATACAATTTATCATTCTAATAAAATTCCTTGATCTTAATGAAATTATCACTTAATTGAAGTCTAAAAAGTAAACTAAATTCAGATTAAAAATAAAATAATAATAGTAATAATCATAATTGAAACTTACGGAGTCCATAATCTTGGAAACGCGTCAATTTCTTCTTGGGTATATTCATCTAGCCTTCTAGGTATTTTTCGTGGCTGAGGAAGTTCTTCTACGATATTCTTAAGAATGTCTTCTGGAATCTCCTATAAATGAAATTAAATTTTTTAAAGTAATTTCAACAAATTTTTTAAAGTCTTTTATTATTAAAAAAATGAACTTTAAAATTATAAAGGAAGATATGGGAAGCTGTCCTCTTCTGGCTTTATCATATCCTCTCATTCAAAGATGGGTGAGTAGAGTCTAGGGATGTAGAACTCTACATATTATGATGTTTTTCAATATATCACACAGTTTTATGAATTTTTCCCCTTATTTTTCTTAAGGGAAAAAAATCTTTTGTTGTAGAGGATGAAGATCTGGGAAGGGGAAGGGGGAAAATAAGAAAGGAAGGAAGAAATTAAGGAAATGGAATAACAAAATCAATTGATAAAAGTCTCTAAAAGCAATTCAAAGAAATTTATGTACTAACATGGAAAACATTTCCAAATTATTATGTAGAGTAAAATCCAACAAATCATCTAGACCAAAACCCAGTGAATACTTTTTATTTCCAAAGTACTGTATTATGTCATACAGGTGAATCAGAAAGGTATTATATGAAACCATGTCAGAACTCCATATAATTTCTTGTAATTTAAAGAAAAAAACCAAAAGAATATTCAATCAATACATTATTAGTTCACTAAAATGACTATTCTAAACATAATAGATACTCTTGATTTCATACTTCAAGATACCTATTATATAGAGGGGATAGATAACGAATTGTAAAAACTAAGATCAGGGTTGAGCTAGACTATACAAAGTCTTAAAATCCAGGAAGAACTTACAGATTTGATGCTGATAGAAAGGAGGGAGTCTTTGTATGTTTTGGAGAAAGAAGTGACATGAATGTTGTATCAGAATATTATCCTGATAGCCATATGCAAAATGAATTGAAACAGACAAAGACTAGCCATAAGGAAAAATTGTTAGGACAATTCTGTGAGACAGTTGCAGTGGGTACAAGGCTGGAATCCCAGATACTGGAAGGTTAAATAAAGGCTAGTGGTTCTCCTGAGCTCCGGAGTTTTGAGCTGCAGTGAGCTAAGTCATCAGATTGTTCATATTAATTTGGAATCAATATGGCAAGTTGTAGGAGCAGGAGGATGGGCAGCACCAGGTTGTCTTAGGAAGGGAGAACTAGTCTGGTCGAAAATGGAGTAAATCAAAAGCTCCCATCCTGGCCAGTTGCAGGACTAGTTATATAAATCAAACACTTCCAGTGTCAGTGAGAGAGGAAGGGAGGGAGAGAAGTAATAAAGGAGAGAAAGGGAAGGAAGGAAGGAAGGAGGAAAAGACAACAGGAAGGAAAGAGGAAAAATGATACAATAAACTCTATTTGAAGCAAAGAAGATCTGTCTGTAAGGGAAAAAGATCTAACAATTAGAACAATCCAACACTGGGATGGACTGCCTTTTCACCAAATTCATCCTTGTTGGAAGTCTTAAGCAAAGTGTAGAAGGATGACTTGTTAAGAATGCTGTAGAGGGGATTTCTCTCCAGGTAGGGGTTAGATTAGGTGGCCTATTAAGATCTCTTTCAATTTTAAGATTCTATAAAATGGAAATGAACAAATGTTATTCTGATTTTCCAAAAAATAGGAAGATAAGAGTCTTCAAATTATCAGTCAGTGAGTTTAGATTCAATTCTTGGCAAAATGGTACAAAATATATATTTTTTAAAAACACAATTTGAGAGCATTTAGAAAAAAAAAACTAGTCAGAATCACTGTAGCTTCATAAGCAAGTCATGCAGTCCAATCTTGTTTCTTTTTTTTGCTTTTAGATTGTTTTTTCTGAAGGCAATGGGGTTAAGTGGCTTGCCCAAGGCCACATGGCTAGGTAATTATTAAGTGTCTGAGGTAGGATTTGAAAGTCCAATCTTATTTCTACTGTGCAGGTGGATTGTACAATGAGCTTACTGTATTATCAAGTCTGGATAGATTTCCAACTATATAATAAGTTGATCTAAAGCTAATATGCTAGGTGCCACAAATAATTGGTGAACAATAATATTTATTCTGGAGAAATTTCACAGAAATGTTAAGATAGGCATGAAAAGAATGGGGAGCTTTGTCAAAATACTCCAAATACTAGAGAAGTTCAAATTAAAGGAACTCTTGAGGTTCTTTCTCAAGCCATCAGACAAAGGTGACAAAAAAGGAAAAATATTATGTTGGAGGGGCTACAGGAAAACAAGCACACTAGGTGGTAATGCTGGGAATTGGTAAGTCACCCTGAAAAAAAGAATTTTGAATCATTCAAAAAACTTACTTTATCTACTCTTTAACCCAACTATGCCACTACTTAGACTATGTCCCAAAGAGATCAAAGAAAGAGGAAAAAGTGTCCATGTGTTCAAAAATATTTATAGTAGTTCTCTTCAGAGTAGCAAAAAACTAGAAACACAGGATTCCCATCTATTGGAATATAGCTAATTAAACAAACTGTTATATAAATGCTATAATGTATTATTGTATCACAAGAAACAAGAAAATGAATAGTTTCTTTTTTTGGCAAGGCAATGGAGTTAAGTGACTTGCCCAAGGTCACACAGCTAGGTAATTTTACACACACACACACACACACACACACACAAACACACACACATATCTGAGACCGGATTTGAACTCAGGTCCTCCTGATTCTAGGACCAGTGCTCTATCCACCATGCCACCTAGCTGCCCCAGAAAATAGATAGTTTCAGAGGAACTTCACTAATTTGATATTGCAAAGTGAAACAAGATAGAACAATTTACATAATGAGAACTCTTATAGGAAAAAAAATAACTTTAAACAACACTGAATTCTGCTTAAAGTATGATAATCATGAGTCCAGAGGACTGAAGAAAAGTCATTCCACTTATCAGTCAAAGATGTGATGGACATAAAATTCAAAATGAGATATGCAAATTTGGACATACATTTCTTACCTGAAAGCACTACTCTAGTAGAGACCTGACTTTTACACAAGGTCCCAAATTGGATCCCTCCTCTACTTCCTTTTCAGCTTCCTTATATATTTCTTCCTCAATTAGATTGTAAGTTCCTTGAGTCAGAAACTGATTTTCTTTTTTCTTATTTGTATCCCCAGTACTTAGCAGTCTCTGGCACATAGTAGGTGTTTAATAACTGTTAAATATTTGATTGATTACATATGCCAGCCCTGTGCTGAGCACTGGGGGGATACAAAGAAAAGGGAAAATAGTCTTTGCCCTCAGGCTTTCATTCTACCTGGAGAGACAAGATGAAAATGAAGACCAGTCAAGACACAAACACAGTAATCTCAGAGAAAAAGGCATGAACATCTGGGAAAAAGCTGGGGTGTGAGCTGCATCTTGCAGGAAAACGGGGGGATGGAGCAGCCATGGTAAGACGGCTGAGCAGGAGGAAGGTACAGAGAGAAAAGACTGATGTTTCCAAGATATAGTCTATGTAGGCCAGAGTAGTTGAACCTCAGAGGTTGGGAAGGGGACTTAAGGAAAATACTTGGAAAGTCTGGAAGGGAAGAGTTTTAAATACCAAGCAGAGAACTTTGATATTTACACTCAGAGACACCAGGGACTGACATGGTAAGATTGAGCCTTTGGGAAAAATCATTCTAACAGAAAGGAAGAACAGCTGAGTTTGATTCAGGATTTGAAATCAGATTACACAAATCATTTATCTATTTCCTTTCACCAGCAGTCAAGTAATACTGTCTGAAGATCTTCATAAATGAAGTTAAAAATACTCTTTGGTGATCTAAGTTCTTAAAATGAAGTGAGAGTTAAGACTAGTATTGATAATTTGGGAATTACAAAGGAGGGAATATGACCTTGGAGGGTAAAAATTTTCCTACTTGTTCTTCGAGAGAGCCTTGGGTACAGAATAAAGAAGTAAATGATCTGACTTAAAAGTTATCTAAAGAAGAGATCACTCATTTGTCTTAAAAAGCACAAGAATACTTTGAAGTAAAATTTTGTTACCTAGTAGATAAACATGTACAGCATAAAGTGAACTGAAAAGGTAATATAACTCCCAAATTACACATTTACTGTCATCTAATTCTTTACATTAAAACATTCAAAATACTTGATGAGAGATAAAATCTAAATGCTATAATATTACTGATATCAAAATTTATGTGTATAAAAATGTACTACTGAAATAGCAAAATTAGAGACAATATTTTATGGCAGAATTAAGCATCAATAAAATGATTAAAGTTATTGTAGTAAAACAGTGGTCTTAGTCTCAGGAAACCTGGGATTGAATCTATATTCTAACATGTAAGAATTATATGGCTTTTTCACACCAACTCTCAGCATCACTTTTCACATTTGTAAAATGAAGGAAAGTTTAAGGTACTCATAAGCTCTAAATCTTAGCAATCTGTGATTAATTGTGAAAAATAAACTACAATATATGGTCTGAGAAAAATTAAAATCAACTTGCTTATCTATGACTCATATTAGTTCTCTTTTAAGGTCAAATGAGAAGCAAATTAAAATATTTCATATTTTTTTCTCTTCTTAAAGTACTGTTTTCTCTTTAGTCTTACTTCTTTTCATTATTTTCCTTAAAATTCTATTCCTTTTGTTTTGATAAACTGACTTTGTCTGGCTTCACAAAGTATTCTCTTGCTATTTTAATCAAAATAGCACTAAATTCATAAATTAATTTATGAATGTATCACAGTTATTTATCATATTGACAAATATGATCATAAATATCTTTCTAATTATTTAAACCATTCTTTAAAGAATGTTATTGTATTTATGTAAATCTTGGGAGTATGTAGGTATACTGATTCCAGAATGTTATATGCATTTTGTAGATAATTAAAATGTTACTATTCTATTTATTATTTTCTTCTAGATTTGTTACTGCAATAAAGAAATGCTGCTGAGATTATGAATTTATTTTGTACTTTGTTGTTTTATCCAAGTTTTCTGTTGTCTCAGTTTCTTCACATTATTATATCAAAGAGGGATAGTTCTGTCTCTGTATTTATCATTTTTCTTTCATGCCTTATGGCTAAGGCTAGACAAAAGACATCTGTGACTCAATTAAATAAATTAAATAACAGGGGGAATCCTTGCTTTACTCATGCATTTATTAGCTTTTTCTATCATAAGTGGTAGTTTTTGGTCTCTAGGATTATTAATATATATATTTATACTAAGGGTATAATGCATTTTGTGCTTTTTAAAAAATTTTGCCCCTACCAACATATTTACATCACTTCAGATGCTTTTGATTTGATCAATTTTGTGAATTCTTTTCCTAATGATGAATCATTCTTGCAAACACCATATATATCGAATCCAGTTATAGTGAACAATTTTTTGGAAACAGTAATGAACTCCTTTTGGTAATTATTTTATAAAAATTTTTTTGAATCAATATTACTGAATGAATCTACTTCAAGAGAGGCAAAAGAAGCAGTCCTATCAAGTAGATTATTTGTATTGTAAATAACCTAGAAAACAAAAGACCAATAAGGTAAACAAATGTAAAAACCAAAGAAGGCATAAAGTTTATCACAAAATTTGCCTCAGATAAAAGGGGGGGGGGGGAGGAACCTAAAAGAGAAAAAATCATCTATGAAGTTAAAAAGAACAACAACATATTGGAAGGATTGTTAAAAGATTTTTTTTCCCTAAAAGTACTAAGAAAAGAAGGTAAAAGTGAATTTAATAGAGAAAGTGATTAAAGAGGAATAGACTGGAACAAGGACTAAACTTCACAATATTCCATTCAGAGGTGGAGTTTTTTTTTTGAGGACTAAACTAAAGATTAGAAAAGCACATTAAAGGAGAGAGAGGAGAAAGAAAATATAGGGAAATGTGTAATATAACCTAATTAAGTCAATGGTAAAAAAAAAGAAGAGAAAAGAACTCTTATAGACTGTCAAGAGGAAGAGAGGGATTTTGGACCAATGTGATGCGGCAAAGGAAGGGATTTAAACAATGAATAACAAGGAAGAAACCTTGCTTCAGAGGTGGGTGGGTAGGGGTCCCACTGAAGAACACTCCCCTGTTAGAATTAGAGAGAGGTTCTGATGCAGGAGATGGGAACCCTTACATGGTACTTAGAGAGGCTACTAACCCTGACAGTCTTGTGCCTCCAAGGATAGCACACTGTCTTAGAAGGAGAATCAGAGCTCCTGAAGGTATTTTGATATCAAGGCATTGCAAGACAATTGGGGTTAAGTGATTTCCTCAATTACAGCAGGGTAATTGTCTGAGACTGAATTTGAACTCTGATTCTCTTGACTTCAGGGTCGGTGTTCCAACCTTGGCATCACCTAGCTGCCTGAGATGATTCTTGGCAAATGAGAAAAAGATGATCTTGGAAAAGACTAGATAGTAATGAACTGTACAGTCAGAAGCACAGGAACATTTATACTATAGGGCAATACTTTTACCCTATTTGCTGTAGGAATTGATACTTCTAAGGCACATTAGAAAAAAAAAAGAAGATGGGGAGAAGGGGTCAAAAATTAAAAGGTACATAAACTATTTAGAATAGGGAATTTAAAATAGGTACCTTACAAATAAATGCAGAAACTAAAAATGAATAAATAAGTATGAGGACATGAATCAAGAATAAAGGACAAGAATAGAAAAATGAGGGAATGAGGGAAATAAATCCTTTTTAGAAAAAAATACAGGGCGGAGCCAAGATGGTCACAAGAAGGGATCAAGTCTTAGGAGCTCTCTGATAAAACTCATAAACTAAGGACTCAAACTAAACTAAACTTTCGAGAGACAAAACCCACAAAGGGACCCAGTGAGGCAGTTCTCCTACTCAAGGTAACCTGGAAAAGAGCAGAAAGGCTCCACTCCCGGGGTTGGAGGGGCAGCCGCCAGAGGGGTGGCCTGCCAGAGCAAAAGAACTTCAGCCTCCCGGAGGCAGCACTGGGAGCCGTGGCTCACAGCAGTGGGGGAGTCTCCTGAGCTGCACCCCCGAGGAGCACTGAGCACAAAGTGGGGGACCTCTGCCAGAATGAGCACGTGAAGCCTAGCCCTCAGGGCACACAACCAGCAGCTTTGTCTTTCTGCAGCCCAGATCCGGAAACAGAAGCTGGCAGAGCCCATAAGCAGGAGCCCCCAGGGCATGAACCCATTGAGCTGAGGGAGGGGAGTGAAGAGAGAGAGAGAGACTGCAGAGTTTTGTCCTCTGCCCCTGGAACAGGACTCTGGGGCTCTGACCACATTCAGATCCTGATCCCAGACTAGCCCCCCCCCCCCTCAGCCCCATGGCAGAGGGGGGCTGTTATGGTCATTCACAGACCAGGAGGGAGGACAGAGCCTCACACACTGAGATCCTTGTGGGAATGTCCCAAAAGCTCAGGAAGCACCCCCAAACCAGGCCCAGGCTGGGAAAATGAGCAAGCAGAGAAACAAAAGGAAGACTATTGAGAAATATTTTGCAAATGAGCCCAAGAAGGATCAAAATACTCAGTCTCAAGATGAGGAAGCACAAGCTCCTGCATCTAAAGACTCCAAGAAAAACAGAAATTGGGCTCAGGCTATGACAGAGCTCAAAAAAGACTTTGAAAATCAAATGAGGGAGTTGGAAGAAAAACTGGGAAAAGAAAGGAGAGAGATGCAGGAAAAACATGAAAATGAAGCCAGCAGCTTAGTCAAGGAAATCCAAAAAAAATGCTGAAGAAAATAGCATGCTAAAAACCAGCTTAGGTCAAATGGATAAAACAGTTCAAAAAGTTATTGAGGAGAAGAATGTTTAAAAAGCAAAACTGTCCAGATGGAAAAAGAGATAAGAAAACTCTGAGAACAAATCCTTCAGACAAAGAACAGAATTCAGGGAGATTGATGAATTTACCAGAAATCAGGAATCAATCTTCAAAACCAAAAAAATGATAAATTAGAAGAAAATGTGAAATATCTCATTGAAAAAACAACTGATATGGAAAACAGACTTAGGAAAGATAATTTAAAAATTATTGGAATACCTGAAAGTCATGATCAGGAAAAGAGCCTTGACATCATTTTCAAAGAATTACTACAGGAAAATTGCCCTGATATTCTAGAAGCAGAGGGCAAAATAGAAATGGAGAGAATCCACCGATCCCCCCGAGAAAGAGAGCCCAAAAATCCAACCCCGAGGAATATTATAGCCAAGTTCCAGAACTCTCAAGTCAAAGAGAAAATATTACAAGCAGCCAGAAGGATACAGTTCAAATATCGTGGAGCTGCAGACAGGATCACACAGGACTTAGCAGCAACTACACTGGAAGCTCATAGGGCTTGGAATATAATATACCAGAAGGCAAAAGAGCTTAGAATGCAGCCAAGAATGAACTACCCAGCAAGGCTGAATGTCCTCTTCCAGGGAAAAAGATGGACTTTCAATGAACCAGGGGAATTTCAAATGTTCCTTTTGGAATGGCCAGAGCTGAACACAAGGTTTGATCTTCAGATCCAGGACTCAGGTGAAACATGGGGATTGGAGGAGAGGGGGGAAATATGAGGGACTTAATGAGGATGAACTGCATGTATTCCTGCATAGAAAAATGACACTGATAATACTCATATGAACCTTCTCAGTTAATAGAGCAGGTAGAGGGAGCTTTTATAGTTGAAGTACAGGAGAAAGCTGAATTCGAAGGTAAAATATGGTGTAAAAATGGAGTCAATAGAAAAAAAAGGGAAATGGAATGGGAGAAAGAAAAAGGAGAGGGGGAACAGTCCAAGATATTTCACATAATAAGATTTTTTTTTTATTACAATAAGCTATTGCAATGATATGGAAGGGGGAAGGCAAGGGGGAATGAGGGAACCTTTGCTTTCATCAGAGATGGCTAGGAGAGGAAACAGCAAATATACTCAATGGGGTATAGACATCTGGAGTAAGAAGGAGGGGGGAGCAGGGGATGGGGGGGGTGTGAATAAAGGAGGAGAGGATGGACCATGGGGGGAGAGTGTTCAGATATAACACATTTTCTTTTTCACTTCTTGCAAGGGGCTGGGATTGGAAGGCCTGCCCAGGACCATAGAGCCAGGTGGATGCTGGGCCTAAGGGGTGGTAGGGGGGGGCTCAGGGCTTCTTGGTCCCAGGACCAGGGATCTGTCTGCTGTGCCACTCAGCTACCCTACAGCAGAGTCAGAATAAAAGGAGAGAGAAAATATAGTACATGGTAGTGGAGAAATAAGAAAGGAGGAAGTTGCGATCAGCAATGGCAACATTGGAAAAATATGGAAGTAACTTTTGTGATGTACTTATCATAAAGAATGTGATCCACCTGTGACAGAGTTGTTGGTGTTGGAACAAAGACTGAAGCACATTTTTTGTTATTATTATTTGGGAGGAGGGTGCAGGGCAAGTGGGGCTGGGTGGCCTGCCTGGGGCCACATAGCAGGGTGATCTTTGGGTGTCTGGGGCCGGATTTGGACCCAGGTGCTCCTGGCTCAAGGGCCAATGTTCTGTCTGCCACCCAGCCACCCCTACTATTATTACTATTTTATTTTATTTGGGGTCTTTTTATTTCTTCTTTTTGGTTTTTGCAGGGCAGTGGGGATCGGGTGGCTTGTATATCACACGGCTGGGTGATTGTTGGGTTTACGAGGCTGGATATGGGTTTGGGTGCTCGTGGCTCCAGGGCTGGTGCTTCATCCATTGTGCCACCTGGCCATACCTACAATTATTACTATTATTTTTTTTATTTTAATTTTTTTCTCTCCCCTTTACTTTTTTCGCCCAAGCAAGTCTATCTATATTCATGGGGGGGGGGGGGTATTTTGTTTACTTGTAAACAAGAATATTTTATTAATGGAAAAAAATTTGAACAAAATGAGAATAAAAAATAAATTAAAAAAAGAAAAAATATAGAAAAAAATCTAAGAAACAAGTTAAATTGAAGGGAAAGAGAAGGGGGAGTTTATTAACTAGTTAACTGATTTTAAAAAAAAGAGGGGGCAGAACTGAATAACTAAGTCAAAGGAAGGAAAAAAGGGATTAATAAGAGAAACTCCAATACTTGGGAAAGGGGTGACAAAAAAGAAGAGAGTTTTAGGATGAGGAAAAGAGTAAGTAACAATAATTGAACTAACTTCACAGAAGAACAAAATTCCCCTAAATCTGGAAAAAAACCCAAACACAAAACCATAACCCAATAATAGACAGATGACTATAAACCAAATTCTCATAAGTTTAAATGTGAATGGATTGAACAGTAAAATGAAGATGATGGATAAAAATAACAAAATTCAACAAATGGTAGCTTACCAAAATAATATCTAAAAAAGTAAAAACATACATACAGGATACAAATGAGGGACTAAAACAAAATTTACTATGCAATAGATGAATTTTTTAAAAAAGCTGGAATTGCATTCATGCTATATGAAGAAGCAAAAAGAAAAATTCACTATTTAAAAAACATAAACAAGGAAATTATATTACACTAAAATGAACCACAGACAAAACCAACATCAATGTCAAATTTACATATGATCCATTTTTAAACAACAAACAAGATGATTTAGAAGATTACAGAAAGCATGTGTATAGATTTACATAACTGAAAAAGACTTCAATATAGAAAATATAATATAGATAAAACAAATGATCATTAAGAACAACTATAAGACTTACTTCATCTGGGAAAAGATGTAGCCTTTGCATCATAGTTCTTCTGTGGAGGTTCTTTGGTAACATTCCATAAATAGCTAGTTTTACAATCTGAAAAACAAACACACAAGGTGGAGAAATAAGCAGAATGTAGTTTGGAACTTGGTGACAAAACAGGAATGGCACCAGATATGACATCATTAATTTGAGAATAAAAGAGGAAAAGGGAACAGGTAGAACAATTACATAAAGTGTATCACACAAATAGAAAGGAGATTGTGGCTATTTGTGGTATTACTGTTTGTGTTGCAATAAATTTATTTTATTTCATTTGAAATATCTGGAAAAGGGGGCAACTAGGTGGCACAATGGATAGAGCACCTGCCCTGGAATCAGGAGGACCTGCGTTCAAACCCGGCCTAAGACACTTAATAATTACCTAGCTTATGTGACCTTGGGCAAGTCACTTAATGCCATTGCCTTAAATAAATAAATTTTTTAAAAAAAGAATTGTCTGGGGGGTGGCTAGGTGGCACAGTGGATAGAGCACCATCCTTGAGTCAGGAGTACCTGGGTTCAGATCTGGCCTCAGACACTTAATAATTACATAGCTGTGTGGCCTTGGGCAAACCACTTAACCCCATTTGCCTTGCACAAACAAAACAAAACAAAACAAAAAACTAAAAAAAGAATTGGAAAAAAGGAGGAAAAACACAAAGGAAATATTTTAAGTAGCATTAACTTTTTACAATTCTTTTTTGAACTGTATCACCAACTATCAAAAATATTTATTAGACTAATGATGATAATAACCCATCACTTATACAGTGATTTAAAATCTGTAAAATATGAGGCAACTAAAGCTAAAAGATGATGATGTAAGAAACAGAAGATAACAATAAAAACTCATTAAAACTTTTTTTTCTTATATAGGAAGATATTGATGGAGTAGGCAATCACTTGATTTTCCTTCATTCTTGTTATTTGACCAGTCCTTTTTTTTTTAGTCATCTTACACAAGACCTTCACTTCATAACACTTTACTTAGAACATCCTTTATGTAGCCTGTTCATACCTGCCAAGTCTTTCTATTCTTCTCTGGGTAATCAATTCTAAGTGTTTGGGGTCTGAAATAGTCCATGACTTCTAG
Organism: Macrotis lagotis; assembly: GCF_037893015.1. Lineage (NCBI taxonomy): Eukaryota > Metazoa > Chordata > Mammalia > Peramelemorphia > Peramelidae > Macrotis > Macrotis lagotis. The sequence continues at coordinate 582,502,616 of NC_133666.1, forward strand.
TCACATGATATTACCAAAATAATATTGCTATTATTTTTCAGGCTGAAATTTGAAATCAACATTTATAGTTTTTCAGATGCAATGTAGTTCATTCACTTTCTCCTAATCAATTCCAATTCAATATTCCATTCATATTCCATATTCAGTACTGTCCAGAAAAAAAAAGGACATGATTCTATATAGTTTGTTATTCCAATTAACTATCGATTTGATTTTATTTGGTGCCTTGTGATCAGTCTTCTTTCAGCTCAGACACAATGGATATTGTGGCCATCAATGACCCCTTCACTGACTTAAAATGTATCTATATATATATTCCAATTATTCCGACCATGGCAGGTTTAAAAGCAATGGCAAGGCTCAGAATAGAAAGCTCCTAATCAGTGTAAAATCCATTAGCAGGAATGTGATCCCATCAATATCAAATGGAGAGATGCTAGAGCCAACTATATAGTAAAGTCCACTGGTGCCTTTACCATCTGGAAAAAAAGTTGCTCACTTGAAGAGTGGAGCTTACCATGTCATCATTTCTGCCCCTTCTACTGATATTCCTATGTTCCTAATGGTAGTAAACCATGAGAAATATTGTAATTCTTTATCAGTAATGCCTCCTGAACTATTAACTGGCTGGTCCCTTTGGCCCACGTCATTCACAGCAACTTTGGCTTTGTGGAAGAATCTATGACCATAAACCATGCTATTACTCTTACTCAAAAGATAGTAGATGGACCCTCTGCCAAATTGTGACATGATAGATGTAGTACTACCCTAAAAAGCAATAGTGCTATTGAGGCACCAATGGGCAATTTCATGCATGAGCAGAATGAAAAGCTCACAAGCATGGACATCTATATTCCTACTCCGAATGTGTCTATAATGGATCTGATTTGCCACCTGGAGAAAGCTGCTCAATATGAAGATATTGAGACATTGGTGAAGCAAGTTTGAAGGAATTCTGAAGAGCTTCCTGGGTTTTGCAGATGACAAAGTTGTCTCTTATGACTTTAAAGGATGTTAGTATTGGTATTGCCCTTAATGATCATTTTGCAAATTCATTTACTGGTTGAAAATGAAAATGGTTATAGCAACCAATTATAGTAAACTACATAGTCAACATGGCCTTCATCGAGTAAAGTAGAGAGTCATGGATTATCAGCCAAAAGAGAAGTTCCACCACTAAGGGAGCCCACATCATTAATCTATGACCCTATCCTGGAGTTCTCAAGTCCAAACATAGTCCTTGTAAGGGGGAGAAGCATCAAGTTCTATGCTACATACCATCAATAAAGTCATCATATTCAGTGAAAAATAAAACAATCACTAAAAAACTCAAATTACCTCTGCCAACTCTCATCCCTAATAAACCCTTTCAAACAATAAACATAATGAAATCTTATATTCTCTGTATCTTTCAGTTATTTGTATAACTTTCTACCATGTCTCAGCTGCCTTCTCACCTTAGAATATTCCTCTACCATGCTAAATGCTACCACTTAAATGCTTACTGATTGTGCTGGCATCCTCCTATTGGTAATTTTCTTTTTGGGGCTTCATTTTAGGGACTGGCCCAGACTAGTCATGCTTCACTTCCTTGAAGCCAGTTGCTTGTTATGAATTATTATGTAAGCAAAACAAAAACTATAATCCCTAAAGGACATTTTCTGACAGAGAAGAACCCATCTTAAATTTTTTCTTCCTTTTTCCAAAAACTTGGCAAATGAACTGCGGGAATAGTTAAACAAAATCTTGTTGAATCCATTTTAAAATTAGATGATATTTTTAAGATTTTTGGAAAGGACTGAAAGTTCCTAAATACTTTCATTTTGAAGTCTGACATCATGCTTTTTAAAATACGGAATTCCTGAAGTTCCTTCTTGTTATCAAATGATAAGATTTTACTATCCTAATTATCTAATACCTGCTGTTATACAAGAACAACTAGATGATTAGAATAAATAATACTCTTGTATGTTTTGTGGTATAAGTCTGACACTGCAATGAAAGCACTCTTGACAATACTGAATGTCCGTCCCTCCAAGTCACTTCATTTAGCTGAGCCTCAGTTTCTTCATCAGCAAAATACATAAATATATTTGCATTACCTACTTCACTAAGCTGTTATGAGAGAAATTCTTTTTAAACTTTAAATTACTAAATGTGAGTTACAATGTTTTAAAAATTCAAATTTTAATCTTTTTATTTGACTAAAATAACAAAATTATAGTAAATTAATTGAGAATAGACACACACACACACACACAAATTACATTAAGCTTCTGAATATACAAGGTTTCAGAGTTAGTATGAAGAAAAACAGTATTTTTGGGGTATGGAAAAAAGTTCTCATTCTAAAGGAATCTTAATTGCTTTTTAATGAAAAGATATACCTGGAAGCTGAGCTGTACAAGGTTCTGTTAATAACAAAGCAGATAATAGTCCTGAAATAAAGGAACTTAGATTCTTCTATGGAGACACACACAGACACACAGAGGTAAGTAAATACATACTAAAATTAGCTAGGGATCAGAAAAAGTTTTGTGGCTCCTTTGGTCTTTTTTTTTTTTAAAGAATAGAAAGTTGAAGTCTAAATAGGTTAAGTGACTTGCTCTTTGAATTATGGCTATGTGGCATATATATGTGACAAAAACTAAGAATCTAGACTCTTCTGTAGAAGCCAATGTTCAACTAGATCCTTGTGGTTACTTGTAAAGCGAAGACAAGAGAATTTTTCTAAGATCTATTACATTATTCTATCTCAGGTGAATAACAGAATCAAAAATTTTTGCTCTACTACTGATTTTGAAATTATCTCACAATGCTATTTTTCAGTCATTAACACTCTGAATCCAGAAGCAGCAGAATATAATACTAAAATGGTGGTCCAGGGGTCAGGAACACTTGGTACAAATTCTGTTTCTGAGATATACTAGCTGGTGACTGGGGCAAATTACAACCTTTGATTGTTCCAGAAATTCTCGAAGAATTTAAGGCATAGAAAAGATCCTGATTTATTAACCACAGGAGACAATTTTTGAAACATTTTCTAAGACTGTCTCAAAAATTTTATAGTTTTTTTGTTCTTAAAAATTAGTCTAAGGGGCAGATAGGTGGAGCAGTGGATACAGTACTAGCCCTGGAGTCAGGAGGACTTGAGTTCAAATTTGACCTCAGATACTTAATAATTGCCTAGTTGTGTGACCTTGGGCAAGTCACTTAACTCCATTGCCTAAATAAATTTTTTTTAAAAAGGTTTAAAAAATAGTCAAAAAGTTTGACAAAGTATCATTGATTGATTCAAAAAGCTAAATTATGGAGTTTCCAAGTAACACAATTTAGTGGATAGCATGCTGGATTTGGAACAAAATCAACCACTGTGACTTTAGCAAGTGATTTAACTTCCCTAATTTTTAGGTTCTTTGTGTGTAAAATGAAGGAGCTGAATTACTTCATTTCTGAGGTCCCTTTCAACTTTAAAGCTTATGTTCTTATAATTAGAGTTAGATTATGCTGCCTCCTAGTGTATAACTGGCACACAAGGACAAAATTAAAATATTAAAAAACTTGAGATGTATAATTTATAAAATATCAAAGAGAATATATACTTTGATCTAACAGTTATGGTTTGTGATCAAACAGGTATGTTTCCAAAGGTCTTTTTCATTTAAAAATTTTTGCTTTTGGGCAACTATTTTAAACCTATTAGTCTTCTAAAAATAGGGCATTTACTTTGGCATTCAACAGTCTAATAATATGTACCAAAAATATAACACGTTTCAAAACGAGAAGAAACATTTCTGATCTTCTTGTTATTTCAAAATTATCTCAATTTTAGAGGTGGGGGAAAATTAAAGTTTGGAGAGAAATTAACTTGTTCGAGTCAAGCAACAAGGTTGACACTTTAATTCAAGGCTTCTAATTCCAAATTCAGTCTTCTTTCTATTATACTATAAGACTTCCTCTCTAAAAAATTATACCTTTTTAAAATCAGTCTTTATAGTTTGTTTGAAAAAGATAAAAATAGGATGACATGTATTAGGGAAAGAAATGACAAACTTGCTTTGAGGAAATATTTAAGAGGTGTTTTCCAAATAATATATATTGAAAAAATTTTCAAGACTTACTGCTACTGGATCCCGCTGGTGAAGCTGAGCTGCTGTAACCTGTCTGAAACCACCTGGATAGCTATTAAATAAACAAAAGTTTTTAAACAAGGTGGGGAAGATGGTATTTTTACACAATATTCCACAATAGAATACATCATTTTATTACTGTATAAGAAAAAATCATTATTACTAAAGCAGTTATTGTGAAAATGTCTTAAACTTCAGGTATTTGGGATGATATATCTATAAGAGTTTTTATTTTATATACAACAATTTTAGTCCTTAGAAATTTCAAGTGCATAATACATCACAGTGCCTCGACTGCTATGTAACATACAAGGGGAACATATAGGAATGGTAAGCTTCAATGTAATTTAAGCTTTTATTATAGTTATGATTGATCAGTGCTGGTTTTATTACCTGACCATCTAGACTTAAATCTGTCTGCCATTGTAAAACTGGCAGTGGATTACTTAAGTTTCGGAGTCTACTTTTCTGAGTTTTCTTAGTGATATACAGCCTAGGAAATAGGGTTAGTGGCAAAAAAGTCACCAGACAGCTGTTGTGTTAAGACTCACATTGCATGATGAAAAACTTGCCTGACTTACTCTTTCTGTGATTATCAAATTAGCCATAAGCAAAAGTGCTTTGAAAAGCACAAAATGCCATGCAAATGACAAGATTATTCTGTAGAGATAAGTTGGTCAAGTGATTTTTAAAATATTTTATGAATATGTACAGTCCAAGAAGCAAAGTGTAATGTGCTAAAGTGTCATTGTGAATCTATTTTTTATTTTTAAGGATAGGAAAAATGCCATTTTGAGAGATCAATTTTCTTCTTTTTAGTTAATTCAAAATTTTTTTTTAACATTTAGAAATAAACTACTATGATATTTCTAATGGTTGATAATTCTTTTTTATTTTTATTTTTTTGATGCCTTGAGCATCAAGTAGCTCTTCAAATCTAAGTTTTGGAAGTAAAAAACAGTTACTCTTTTCTCCTATATAAGGGAACTTTGAGAAAAAAGGATGACTATCAATATATGTGTATCACTGTATTTGCACACAGTAGGTTGTTCTGAAGTGTTATGATTTCCTTGAATTATCAGACTATAAAAGTGTACTGCTGTTATTACTGACAGAATATGTATATGTATCAGAATATATAATGATACTTTTCATCAATGTGGAGATGGGTCATGATCTGGTTATCCTGTTTGTTTTTTCTCCCTGTATTATCTTCTTAATGATCTTTAAGTTTCTTGGATAACCTCACTAATAGAAGCAAGTGAGTTATAGAGCTGAAATGTATAAAGTTCAGTAAGACCTCACATATTTAGATCAATGTACCAAAAATGGCAAAAGGAAATGGAGTCCAGGCCTGTTCAAGATCCCCAGGAAGTACAGACATAAACAGGATGCAGCAATAAGGTTTATTTCAATGAGTTATAGACACCATGTGGGAAAAATGGAGATGCATTTTGTAAGGTAGGAACAGTTTAGCAGGAAATATGGTTTAGATAATAAAAATTAAAAGGCATCATAGCCTAGAATTCAGTATAATAATAATAGTAAAAAATGGTGATATTCTTCTCCAAGAATAGTTTTTGAACTTGTATTTAAATAAAGAGGAATGAACATTATGAGGTTGGAATGTTGATTTGTTAATAAGAATAACCTAGGGGGCGGCTAGGTGGCATAGTGGATTAAAGCACCGGCCCTGGAATCAGGAGTACCTGGGTTCAAATCCGGTCTCAGACACTTAATAATTACCTAGCTGTGTGGCCTTGGGCAAGCCACTTAACCCTGTTTGCCTTACAAAAAAAAAAAAGAATAACCTAGGTAAGAAAGGATGACAGCTTGGTTCCTATTTGAACTAAAGTTAGGGGCAGTTAGGTGGTGCAGTGGCCTTGGAGTCAGGAGGATGGGAGCTCAAATCCAGTCTCAGACACTTGCTACTTACTAGCTGTGTGACTTTAGGCAACTCATTTAACCCTGATTGCCTCGCATATATATCTGGCCATTGGACCTAACTGACTTTGAAGGAGAAAGTGAGGCTGGTGACTTAGCATAGCACTCCCCCCCCAAATCCAATTTATGTGCTTGTCATGGAATCACTTCCCTGATGTCATGGTCCTCTTAGAGAATGAAGGTCAAACAACAAGTGCTAAAGGTTGTCAGGGTAGAATAAAAAATTACAGGTGGTCTCAAACATTTTTGTATATTATGACTGAAAATAAAAGTTGTATACAATCAATTTAAGAGTGATTTAGGTATATAGCAAAGATAAAAACAATTCTTTCCTTAAAAATAAACTTTTTAAAAGTAGCTTAAAAATACATTGAAAATGCTACTAATTTTAAAAAAGCAATAGCAGGTTCTACATCACACTAACTTATTAGCTACACTGAATTTGTCATCACTTAACTCACCCAGTGTGTGAAGAATATACTTTTTGTTCCCATTTGTTCCCAGAAAATGCAATATGCCTTGTGTTCTTTATGACAATATGATCCCCACACTGACCTAGAATAAATTCAAATTTTGAATGAGACAAAAAGTGAGTCAAGGAAAAAAAAGAGCATTATTTACAAAAGTTCATAATGTTACCAAAAGAAATACAAAATGACATAATGCAAGTTAAACAACTACAGCAGATTTTTAATGATAAAAGGTAGGAAGGTTCTTTGAACCATGTCAATACTTGGAAAGATACAGGAAGAGGTTATGAGTTTTCTGAGAATAGGAAGTTTCATTTTTGGCTTCGTAATTAATCCCTAATACTTAGCACAGGGCATAGTACATAGCAAGTGCTTAATGAATGCCTGCTAATTGATTCCAACTTTCATAGTTTATAATCCAGTGGTGACTGGGGACTTCAGTTATCTATTCAAATGCTGATATTCTCCCTAAAAAACAATACAGAGCAATTAGGAAATTCTGGACCTGCTTTGTTGACAATTTTAATCTTCAATAAAGGTAGCAGAAGGAAGAGCAAATGTTATTCAGGAACTAATTCAGACCACCAAATCTACTTTTCGTTATTGAAACTAGAAAGATTAGAAACTTGGGAGGAAAAGATTGCTATTTTTTTAGTTGATGACAGATGACATTCAATCCTCTCCCTGTATGTGAAGCATGAATCATTTCTCAACATCTCCCATCAAGTGATTATTCAGATTATGCCCAAACATGTCCAGTGTTGGAGAAATTGCCAGAGAGTGAAACAATTCATTCTGTTCCCAACCTTAGTTCTGACCTCTGATCAAGCATAGTAAAGAATGAATTTTCACACAACAATCATTTAAATAGCTGGAAGATAGTGATCACAAATCTCTCGAAAGAGACATTTTTGACATTCTCTCCTACTTGTCTAACCATTCCTCTAGAAATTCATCTCACCATCCATATCAGGCACATGAACTATGGGTGTCCCTAAAGTTCTGTCTAGACCCCTTAATCTTTTCCCTCTATACTCTCCTATCAACCTCATAAATGATCATCAGTTTTAAATCGAATGTCCCAGTGTCACTTCAAACTTAACATGTCCAAAACCAAACCCTCTACCCACCTCTCTACCAAAGTTTCCTATTTCTGTTGAAGATAATCACCACTTTTCCAATCGTTCAAGTCTGTAACCTTGGTGTTATTCTCAATTGCTCATTTCCTTATCCCACCTTAACCAATCAATTGCCAAATCTTTGTTTCTACTTCAATAGTATGTCTTGCATCTGATCCCTTCTCTATTCCTATAACTATCATCTTAGTTCTGTCCTTGACTCCTCATCAGGTTCCTGCTATGACCTCCTAATTGATTCTTCTGTCTCTTACCACTCTAGACCATAGCTTGCTGCCACAGAAAATTTTCCTCGACAACGATCTTATCATTTCTAAATTGAATGACTATTCAACCAACTCTAGAAATTTCCTATTGCCTCTAAGATAAAATGTAAACTGTTAAAGCTTTTCCAAGTTTGTCCCCAATCTATCTTTCCAGTCTAACTGTATATTACTTCTCCTCCCACATGACAATCCAAGTCCAGTACCAAATTCCCTCTCTGCCCTGGCTGTTCTCCTTCTTCCTGCCTCACAGAGGGCTCCCCACCCCCCCACTTCCCCCATACAGCTCAAGTACCACCTTTCCTAGTGTCCTCCACACCACTTGCTCTTTAACTACTTTGGATTGATTCTCTCTCTGGAGTTATCCTAGATTATAACTAACCTGGGTTTTACCTTTCTTTGTATTTCCAGTCCTTGTAACAATGTCTCACACACACAGTAAGCTTGTTCTCATTACAATAGAAGTTCCTGGAGACCTGTATCCCCAGGTACAGGACAAAATCTGGCACTCAGAGGATCCTTAAAAATATGAGCAGATTGATGCCATTTGTCCTTACTACAAGTTACAAGATTTGTAGTTGGGAGTTCCTGTCTTAAATCCTGGTTCAGCCATGAATTAACTCCCTGAGAGATCTTGGGCAAGTCACTCTGCAGACTCACTTTACTCCTCTGTAAAATGGGCTAAAAGATGAGTGAACCGAAAGATCCCCCCTGCCCCTTAACCTTAGGGTGGTTTTTCACTATCATGGTTTGTCACCATATTAGAATCCAGTACAACACTCTATCCTTGTAAGTTCCCACTTTGCTACTATGATGGAGGAGGGTAGGTTCCATTTGCTTTTTTTCAGGGACTCTCTCTCTGGCTTTTCAGTGACTCCAAGCTCAACTTCCTTTTCACATATACTACTGTAGCCCTCCTTTATATCGGGGGGGGGGGGTTCCTGTTGATTTTATAGTTCTTAGAAATCATGCCACTGTAACACTTAATTAAACTACCAATGCCTTATACTCATGCAGTGGGTTTATTTTAGTCAATGCATGAAGCTTTCCATCTAGCTCTACAAAAGCTTACCTTTCAGGAATGACCTATTATTTCAGCTACTAAATCCAGGGTGTTCCTCTTAAATTCCTTTTTGACCAAGTACTCACTCCTATGCCATCATCCCAGGGACTGATAACATGGAACAAAACTTGGCAGAGGTGGTATGGACAGTTGTCAATATTTTTGGATAAAATTTCTTTGCTACAGGGAAGCATGTGAGGTAGTGATTATAATATAATGTAACAAATATATCAATAAAATAAAAAGGAAAAGACTAATTTGAGTACTGGTTATTTGTGGTTTAAACTACCCAATGAATCTAGATTTTAGTTTACTATAAGAGTTAAAAAAAAAGGAGAATTGGAACAAATCTCTCAATTCCATCCTAATTCTAAATCCTATCAGTTCTTTTAAAGCAACACATGGGAATGCCATTAAAAACCTCACTAGAGGTTGGCTTTAATCCATTCATCACATCCATTTCTTGGATTTGGTCATTCAGCTGCATCCATCTAACTGTTCTCTCATTTGTGCTGAGATCCTATATCTGACTTTCCTGCCCAAAAGAAGATAAGGAGATCTTTGATGCTAAAGCCTCTTAAGGTTCCTATTGCTTCTGGCTTATTTCCATTTCTCTTATTAGTTGATTTTGTTCCTATAGGTATTGTAATAGATTCATGATATCTCTTTGCTACATATCTTATTTCTTTCCTTCCTACTTACTGCTGTTAGTGCATAGAAAGTAACAAAAAAGAATTGTGGACCTGAGTTCAAAGTCTTATACACTTACTAGATGTGTGACCCTGTTTCACCTCTGTCAATCTCAGTTCTCTTATCTATAAAATGGGGATAATGACACCTCCTGGGGGTGTTATGAGGATCAGAGGAGAGAATATTTGTAAAGTGTTTAGCACAATGTCTAGTCCATGGTAGACATTTGAAAAATGCTTATCATGAACTATTAATTAGAGGATTATAGAACAGAGTTGATGATATATAAACATAATGGAATACTGTTGGGAAATAAAAGAATGTAAGGAGCTGTAGGAAACCTAGATGATTTGGATAAACAAAAGAAAACATGAGCAGAGCAACATGATGACCATAATAATGTAAAAAAAAAAAAAACTACACTGAAGGGCAGCCAGATTTAAGGTAACTGTAACAGCCAATTTTAGTCTATGAGAGTTGGTTTTGTTCAACTGCTTTTCTCTGTTTTGATGTAGAATGGGTAATATCAAGAAACTGCTACGGTATAAAACATAAAATGGATCAATAAAATGGTTAACTTTGTACATTATTATTTTATGAATGACAAGAAACTATAAGAAGAATTGAGAAGGGGTGTGATATTTGGTAGACTATGTAGTCCACTGGAATTCTTATGAGAAGAACTAATTTTGTTTTTTAAAATAAACAGGGAAAATTAAGCATTGAAAGTGAAATGACAATATATAATAACAGCTAATTTATATGGCAATATAAATGCTTTTACATGTTATCTCATCAGTTTCTCGCAACAGCCCTGTGATGTAGTTGCTAATATTATTATTATTATTATTATTATTATTATTATTATTATTATTATTCCTACTTGGTACATGAAAAAACTGAGTCTGAGAGAGATTAAGTGTCTTGCCCAGGGTCATGAAGCTAGTGTCTAGGTGAGAACTCAGGTCTTCCATACTCCAAGTAGTTAGTGGCATATTAAAAATTAAAGTTTAAGTGTCTGAGGTCGAATTTGAACTCAGGTCCTCCTGATTCCAGGGCTAGTGCTCTATTTACTGTGCCATCTAGCTGCCCCCCCCCCATTAAATGTACTCTTAAAAGGTCTGTTTTGAATGCCAAAGGCCGTGGATATGGTATATTATTTTCAATATGAAACAAAATGGGTGAAATAAAACAAATGAAAAAAATATTTTAAAAAATAACACCTCTAAGAAGTTAAATTTGTATAAAGCACAGCTCAATTTTTATCCCCAGTTGCTGTTATGAATTAAATTCAATGACATTTGTGAAGTTCCAACTTGTTAAGTACAAGGTAGTGTGTTGCAGTTTCAATGATAAAAACAAATCAAAGATAAGGAGCTGACATTTTATGTAAGTGTTGGGATACATATACTTGAGAAAGTAAATATGAAGTAGTGAAAGGAGGGATAATGAGGGAAAGTGCCTAAAAGCCTTGATGATAAATATACAGAGGCCAGTCCCACACTACACAGGAGTAGGGGAGAAGGAGAGAAGGTTAAATGAATGAATGCAGACAGGCAGAAAAGTAGAAAGTAGAATCTAAGAATTAGTACTTCCAGTTGGCTAGAGTGCAGAGTATGAAGGGAAGTACTATAAAATAAAGCTGAAAAGAAAGGTTGAAAATAAACAGTGGAAGGACTCAAATGTTAAGATGAGTAAGTATTTTATCCTAATGACAATAGGTAGCCTACTTTTGAAGAAGGGAGTGTTTCAATCATCCTTTAGTCTTAAGATTATTTTTTTAAGAGGTATATAGAATGGATTAGTGAGGAAGAGAATCTAGGAGTAAGGAAATCAATTAGGTTATTATAATAATCTAGGAGAAAGGCAATGAGGGTCTAAAATAAGGAGTTTAACATAGTTATATAGTGACTGAACAGATAATGTAACACCTAGCATTTATATAACATCTCAAAGTTTACAAAACGCTATTCATATTATTTCATCTGACCGTCAAGAAATGCTATAAGATAGATGCTATTTTTCATTCCATTATACAGAAAAGTTAATTGAGGCTGAGAAAGAGTATTGACATGTCCAGGTTCACATCACTGAGGCAAGCTGGGGATTCAAGTCTAACATTCACTTAGACAAACTGTCAATTCTATTAGAGTGCAAGCTCCTTGAGGGCTGGGACTATTGCTCTTTTCTTTCTATCCCCATGGCTGAGCACAGTACTGGGCACACAATAAACATTTAATAACTGTTGAGTGGCATAAAGATAATAAGGAAGTATATTCTGTAGATGATGAGCTGAGATTCTAGTAGAGAAGGGATCCTCGACAATTTTTTAAAGAATAGATTTAGGTGCAAAAAATAGCAATCAAATTGCAAAGGACTAACCTCTCATTGCCTAAATGCCCTCAAATTCAGTGATGGCCCTGATAGGCACATGGTCCAGATATCAAAAGGAGTGGGGAAGAACCCATATGCACAAGAGTAGCTTTAGTAAGGGAAAGTTTTTAATATTATGCTTTAAATAAGCTCTAGTGGTTAAGCCTGGAAACCTAACCCAACAGTTAATACATTATTAGTACTGCAAAAATTAATATTAAGTTCCTGAAGACTAGATTACTAATGAACTTTTGGAATTCAATCCATAAATTAGAGATTCACCTGTAATAAATTTGGAATCTAATGCCACCTTGTGGATATAGGATGATTCACAACTTAAATTTTTACCAAAATTTATAGGCCATCAATTTTAGCTTAAATACTGTGAAGCAAACTTGTGACAAAAATCATCTTTTAGATATTAAATCATTTGCTCTTTGACACCTAACAATAGGTAACTAGACAACTTATACTGAGAATTGACTATGGCTAATCTCAAGGATTCACTTATTCATTTCTAACCAAGATGTTATTCTGTAAATAAGAAATGAATTGTTTTCTTCAGAGTGATGCAGTCACATTTGCAATGATACAAATGCAGAAGAGAGACCAGTAGGCATTTAAAAACCTACTTGCTATAATATTTCTTCAGAAATATTAGAATATTTAGTGATCAATATTAATAAAATATTGTTTTAACAAGTGCCATGAAAGACAGTAAATTATGGATAAAACAAAAAACAAAAACACAACACTAGATGAAATCAGAAGACCAAGAATTCTACTTTTGGCTCTATTACATGATAGTTATGACTGTGAATGTCACTGAATCAGTCTGTTTTCTGAGGAAAATATATGTTCCACCTATATCACAAGACTATTGTGAGAAGCAAACACTTGATGAGCTGTAAAACATTTTATGAAAGGTAAAAGTTATTAAGTGGAACATAAATATATCTAAGTTACTTCCATGACCTAGTATATATCCAGTATAAATGGTTTTGCTATTTTTTTTTATTGTCAATGCAGCATTAGAAAGAGAACCAGAGGACAGTCTATCCAAGACTTCCCAAGAATGGATCCTATTTAACAATCTAATAAGTGGTCATCAAACGACTACTGAAAGACTTGGGTGAATGGATATGATGAGTTGTATAAAAATGCAATCCTATATAACTGATAGATTTTTATTACAGATAATTTCAAAAATTAGTGTTGATTTATTTGTTATGTTTTATTTTGGAGGCAATCAAGGTTAAGTGTCACAGGGTTAAGGGTCACACAGCTAAATGTCTGAGGTCAGATCTGAATTCAAGTCCTGACTCCAGAGCCAGTGCTCTACTCATTGTGACAACCAAGCTGCCCCGTTTTATTTGATTTATTATGGCAGAAATAACTTTGTTCCTAAACTGCAAACTCAGAGATAATAAGTGACTTGTCCAAGGTCTCACAGACACTAAAGGGGCAGATCTGGGATTCCAATCAGTTCCTTTAACTCTAAAAGCAGCGTTCATTCTTCAACACACTACGATGGAACAGGGGTTGAGGTGGTATATACACAAATACTTCTGATATAAAGGGACATTACAAAAGGCAGGCATAGGTAAAGTGAGTAATTTGATTCAAGGAAGAAAGAAGTTTTAATAGGGATATGGGGGACTAGGAAAGAGACACATATGAAGAGAAAGGAAATTAGGGAAGGCATAATGGGGAAGAAGTACCTAAGTCAGGCCTCAAAGAAACTTCAACAGGAGAGAATATAACCATTCTAAGCCAGAGATATCAAAACTAGAGAAGATGTAGAAGAGACCAGAACAATAAAGGGAGAGAATACGATTCAGTTTGCTTAGACTGAAGAAGATAGAATGAAGGCTGGAAAATTACATGCCATCTCATTAGACTGCCAGTTCCTTGAGAGCAGGGCAAGCCCATTACTTAGGGCAGAGCCTGCCTAACTGATGTTTACTGCTGGTCATCTAGAGCTAAAAGAGACATCACCCACTGGCTACTTGGACACCATCACTTAAACAACATATCCAACATCCTATAGATAAACAAAAAGTAGATGCTTCAAACTCAAGCTTTCAGATTTCAAATCCAATGACTTAACCACTTTGCAGGGCTGTAATGGGTATTTGAGGCTCAAGTTTAGGAAGCCAGGCTGGAAGCTCAAAACCTGGGATTCTCTGAATACATTTAGTGGGTAAATACTAGTAAGTGAATGAGACTGACAGGACAGTAAAGGGGAGGGAGAGTCAGGAGAGAGACCTTTGGGGAACTTCAAACTTCAGAAATTAAAGAACATGCAGTGGTGATCGAAAGAAAAGAAGAAAGCAGATAGAAAAGAACTGGATCCTCAGGAAAAGCAGGGCAAGAAAAAGTTCTGAGGCTGCATGCACAAAGCAACTTAGAAACTACTTTCAACAATTTGGTCAAGAACTCTAGCCATAAGTTACTCGTGGTTCTACAAATACTTACTCAATTGGTGGTATACAGGTTTATGTAGCCCTTGAAGTCTGACTGATGCTATTGCTGCAAGCTTGCCCGGAGGTTGCATTTTTCCATCTAAGAGATACCATACTCGGCCAAAAGTAGCCCATTGCTAGGAAAGAAAATCAAAATTTTCATTGAAAGAAAAATAAAAATCAGCTAATTTATCATCAAGTTAGAAATATCATGAAAAGAACCTCAGGGTCAGTAGTAGTTTACAATTTATCTATAGGCTTAGTAAAGTCATTTTCTGTTCAGTTTAGTCTTCTCAGATATAACAATGAGTTACATAAATGAGACCTATTGGTATTTGTACTTAATAGTTGTAGAAAGAGCTAATATAATTGAAAAGCTGAAGAATATTACTGAAAATAAGTTTTTTCAGTGATTAAATCTCTTACTTCAGGGTAACAGTCAATTTAATTCAATAAATATTTATTAAATACCTACTATCTATCAGATACCATGCTAAAGTAAGGATAAAAAATGAGGCAAAAGACAGTCCCTGCCTTATTGTGCTTATAATCAAACAGGGGAGACATTATCCAAACAAATATATAAAAGGGAAGCTATGAACAGAAAAAAATGAATTAATGAATAATTTACATAAGACCTTAGAATTAGAGGATCTGGGAAGGGTCTCTGAAGAAGGTGGGATTTCAGTTGGGGTTGAATTGAAGCTAAGGTCAGTAGTCCCAGTGGGGCAAGGAGAGCAATTCAGGTACAGTCAGAAAAAATGGAAAGCAGAGAGATGTAAGGTGTCACCAGACAGAGTAGAGATGATGATGATGATGATGTTTGTCCTTGGCTCTCAAAGGACATGACAATAGGAAGGTTATGCATTGACAAGAATGTGAATTGAATTTGAATGAGGGAATGCTGGCCCAAGTCCCCAGCCTCACATTCTCCTCTGGAGCCATCTGAGCCCAGTGACCAAATATGAATAAGGATGACTGGAAATAGTACTGGATGGGAAGCAATCAGGGTTATGTTCAAAGCCAGATTTGAATTTGGGTCCTCATGTCCTCATGGCTCCAGGGCTGGTATGCTATCACTGCACCACCCAGCTGTAGGAGGAGGCTAACTTATGAAAGACTTTGAATACCAAGTAGTTATTCTTTGGGTTTCCACATAATTTTGTTTGTTGAGAAATCTATAAGGGATGATGCACACGGTATAGCTCAAAATAATATACAAAGAGAGGCTATTAGTGGAAATAATATTAGATTTGGAGTCAGAAGCCTTGGATTTGTGTCCTGGCTCTACCAATCCTCATCTACATATATTTAAATGAGACATAATTTCACATGACTTAGGGACAGGTAAAAGAAGTTCTGAGTTTTACTTTCCTCATCTGTAAAAAAAAAAGGAAACTAACTTAAAATAAAAGAATGGGGGTGGAAATTTGGGTTATCAACATCATTTCAGATATATTTGTAGAAAAATATTTTAACTTGTAAAAGTATTAGATAAATGTAAAATATAGTAATGATCAGGGGGCAGCTAGGTGGCATAGTGGATAAAGCACTGGCTTTGGAGTCAGGAGTACCTGGGTTCAAATCCGATCTCAGACACTTAGTAATTACCTAGCTGTGTGGCCTTGGGCAAGCCACTCAACCCCTTTTGCCTTGCAAAAAAAAAAAAAAACCTAAAAAAAAATATAGCAATGATCCAGGAGAGATGGCACCAAAATGGCAATTTCATTTCTCCAGCCTCATCTCAGCCAGAAAAGCTGTATGATTAGCCAGATCTGTTTAGAAACAAAGATGAGGGGCAACTAGGTGGCACAGTGGATAGAGCACTAATAATTACGTAGCTGTGTGACCTTGGGCAAGCCACTTAACCCCACTGCCTTGCAAAAAAATAAAATAAAATAAAAAGAAGTCTTCTCTAATCTCTCTTCAGTCTAGTGCCTGTCTTGTTACTTTTTTTTTAAATCTTTAAAAACTTTTTGGGGCGGCTAGGTGGTGCAGTGGATAGAGCACTGGTCCTGGAGTCAGGAGATCCTGAGTTCAAATCCGACCTCAGACACTTAATAATTACCTAGCTGTGTGGCTTAACCCACTTAACCCCATTTGCCTTGCAAAAACCTAAAAAAAAAAATGAAAGAAAGATGAGAAGAGGCTGGAGAGGGGAAGGGAAGAAAAACCAGAAAAGATGTAGAACTGTCAAAGCAGTTAGAGTGCTCATTCTGGTCTTAAAAACACACACATTTTTATAATTTTATTTCAATCCTAGTAGTCCTGAGTACTTTATCCCATATGCATCTAAAGACATCCTTCTGAGAAATGGTCACTGATTTTACCAGGCTGCCAAAGGCGATTCGCTTTACAAAAAAAAAATAAATAAATAAAAAGGCCGCGAACCCCTGCATTTGGCCAGCCTTCCCTTTGGGAGGCTGCAGAAGACGAGGAGAAGCCAATGTGAGCCGGTCATTTAGTCCAATCCTCTTGTTTTACAGATGAGGAAACTGAGTCCTGGAGAGAGGCAGCTCCGCTTCATCACGAGGTGACACGCGGAGGCGGCACCCGAACCAGGTCCATCCCGCGCCGGGCGGCTTCTCTCGGGTCGGTGTAAGAGGGTGGAGGGAAGCCCCGGCCCACTCCCCTCGGGCTCCTTCCTTACCTGTTGCGCTCTGGAGAAACTCGACATGGCGGGCGCTGCGAGCCGGGGCGGCTCCGGGGAACTCCAGTACGGTCCGCCCCGGGGTGCAGGCCGGGTGGCGCCGCTGCGCAGGCTCCGCAGGAAACACGTTCCGCCGAAGAATCGTTCCCCGCGGCGCGCCTGCGCCCTGCTCTTCCGGGGAGGAGGCCCGGGGCAGGCGGCAAAAGAAGGCGGAACTCTAGAAACACGCCACACCCCGCCCCTCCACCTCCTCCTCTTTCTTCTATGGAACCAATCCCGGGCCACTTCCGCCTCCCTGGAGGGGGAGGGGGAGGAGAGCCGGACAGGAAACGGAAGTGCGTCACGGAAGCGCGGGGCTTTCGGATCGGCCTAGCGGCTCTAGCTGAGGCCACTTCTCTTGTGCAATGCAATGGACAGGTATTTGCTCCTGTTGACCTGGGGGGAGAGACGGGCAGAGGCGGCCGCCCGGGAGCCGGGGGAGCGGCCCGCGGCCTCAGTGTCGGATGGCCCCGAGCTTCCTCCAGGTAATTCAGTGGGGTGGGCGGGAATGTCAGCGACCCGGGTCCGAGTGGCGCCTTTTTCCTTGGCTGGGAAGTTCTCGAGTTGGGAGGAGGAGGCCCTTTCCTACTCTTTTTTTTTCATTAATTTGATTTTTTTTAATTTTGAGTTTTACAATTCCCCCCCCCATCTCACTTCCCCCCCCCCCCCACTCCCCACAGAAGGCAATTTGCCGGTCTTTACATTGTTTCCATGGTATATACATTGATCCAAATTGAATGTGATGAGATAGAAATCATATTCTTAAGGAAGAAGCATGAAGTATAAGAGATAGCAAGATCAGACAATAAGATATCAGGGTTTTTTTTTTTCTAAATTAAAGTTAATAGTCCTTGGTCTTTGTTCAAACTCCACAGTTCTTTCTCTGGCTACAGATGGTATTCTCCATTGCAGACAGCCCAAAATTTTCCCTGATTGCTGCACTGATGAAATGAGCGAATCCATCAAGGTTGATCATGGCCCCCATGTTGCTGTTAGGGTTTTTCTGGTTCTGCTCATCTCACTCAGCCCTGGTTCAAGCAAATCCCTCCAGGCTTCCCTGAATTCCCATCCCTCCCGGTTTCCAATAGAACAACAGTGTTCCATGACATATATATACCACAGTTTGCCCCCTTCCTACTCTTATTGAGTGGTCCGGATAGGAATCTCTCGAGTCTAGGCTTGTCACTCATCCATTGTTTTCACATCATAAACGTGGACGATTTTTTAATGGGATAAATGTTTTTTATTTTGTTTTATTTCATTTGATTTTATCCAATTACTGCAAAGAGGCTTTTCTTTATTATTTTATTTTATTTTTTCCAGTTACATGAAAGGTAGTTTTCAACATTTATCCATTTGAAAATTTATGAATTCCACAATTTTCTATCACCTTCCTTTCCCTCCCATGATGGCAAACAATCTGGTAAAAGTTGTACATGTACGATCTACTTAACATATTTCCATATTAGTCATGGGGAAAGTGAAATTAGAACTAAGGGGGGGAAACATGAGAAAAAAAGGAAAAACATAAAATAAGAATTAAAAAGTGCTATGCATTCATATTCCATAGTTTTTTCCTCTGGATGTGGATGGCATTTTCCATAACAGGTTTCTCAGGATTATCCTTTAACATTGAAATGCTGAGAGGAGATTCGTCCATCCTATTTAATCATCATATAATGTTCCTGGAAATGTGTACAGTGTTCTGCTTTTGCTCCCTAGAAGCACTTTCAGTTCATGCAAGTTTTTCAAGTTTCTCTGAAGTTCTGCTATGCCTATGATTTTTTTTTTTAGTTTTTTGCAAGGCAATGAGATTAAGTGGCTTCCCTAAGGCCACACAGCTAGATAATTACAGCCCCCTATACCTATGATTTCTTACAGAACAGTTCAGCCATTCCCCAATTGATAAGCATCCCCTCAATTTCTAACTCTTTGCCATTACAAAAAAAGAGCTGTTATAAATAATTTTGAACATGTGGGATTTGTCCCGGTTTTTAATGATCTCACAAAGAAAATTTTCAACATTCATCCTTTTGCATATATTTCAGTTATAAATTTTTCTACTATCCTCCTTTCTCCCCCTCCCCATGGCAGTAAGCAATACATGTCTAATCATGTTTAATATATTTCCATATTAGTCAAAACATAGACAGTTTTGATGACATAGATTAAAAAAAAAATTTGCCCAAACAAATCTAATGTAATAAAAGTTAGAAGGGAAACCTAGCTGGGGGGAAATTTTTACAATGAATTTTTCCAAGAAAGGTTTTATATCCAAGATATATGAGAAACTGATATAAATATATAAGATTTAAGTTATATGGAAGGCTCAGATATATAATTTTTAGGAGTGATTTTCCAATAGATAAAGGGGCAAAAGTGTGAAGAAACTCAAGCTAGCAAAAACCATTTGAAAAAATTCTCTAAGTCTAAAACTTGAGAAAAGTTAATCTGAGATTCTAACTTTTACAAATCATTGACAGAGATGACAAAAGGGAAAAATGCATTGTTGAGGGAGCAGTGAGTTGTTTCTGTGAAATATTTTGTTTTCAGCCTGGACCTGAGCTCCATCCCCAAGTCTCAAGAATCAAGTCATTGTTCCTCCTGTACATTAGGTCATTCAGTCATTCAGAAGGTTAGGAATTGTGTCATTTCTATTAGAAAGAGCTTTTTAGAAATAATCTAGACCAAGAGCTCTCAAAGCTTGGAATTACTTGTGGACAGATTTCAAGAGCTCTGGGAATTTGGATGGGATGGGGGGGGTTATGTCTGTATTTTCACCAACTTCTAAAAAGTTTAACCTTTCCATTTATTTAAAAATATCATTCTAAGTTGTCCATAGGCTTCACCATATTGCCAAAAAAGTCCATGAGACAAAAAAATAACATCTAAGAACTATCTAAGGCAGGCCAACCTGCCTAACCCTTTGTTTCCTAATTTTTTAATAGATGAGGAAACTGAGATCAAGACTTAAAGTGACTTGCCCAAACTTCCTTGGGATTGTAGGACCTCCCTTTCTAAAATATCCTCTGAATATATTTTGAATATCTCTAGTTATTTATATGTTGTTTCCCCTAAATTGAGCTCCTTTGAATTAGTGACTTTCTTTTTGCAGCTGCATCCCAATTGATATTAATAATTAATTCACTAATAAAGAGATCAAGTTATTCCAAATTCTACTGAATATTTACATTGGACTAGAAATAATTACCATGTTTTACATAGTTAAAACTTGGATATTGCAAATTTGAATGCATATGGCAGTTTCAGAGCATTAATTATTTGCAGTTCTCTTAGCCTAGAATGTCAAACATTTGCAGATTTTCAGAAATTAAGAAGCTGAAACCTGGTGACATAGGGCATTTTATCTAGGATAAAATGGAATGTTAGTCTCTGAACAATTAAGTCATTTCCAATCTCATCTTCTATTGCCTGATGGGTAGATAGGTGGTGCAATAGATTAGTAACACTGGACCTTGAGGTAGGAAGACCTGAGTTCAGATCCAGCTGAAACAATTAGCCATATGATAATATTTATAAAGTGTTTATGCAATCTTAAAGCACTGTATATGTTATTATATTGATTACAGGGTCAAGGCAATATGTGTCATTCATTTAGCAAGCATTTATTAAGCATCTTCTGTATGCCACACATCATATTAGGCACGGAGGATACATAGACCACACGTCCCCATTCTGATATCAAGAAAATTACATTCTACTGTAAAATGGAATGAATATTGTATTTGAAGTTAGAAGACCTGGATTGTAGCCTGCGCTATAATATGTAAAAGCCATGTTGACTGGTTTGCACGAAACTTAATCTGTTTGAGCTGGTTTCTTCATGATTATGAGGGGGATTTTTATACTTGATCTGCTTATCTTAACAGAATTGTGAAGGGGAGCCTTTAGAAAGTAAAATGATATTGTGAGACTCCTTTATTCTATTAATTCTTGGTTCTCAGGAAAGTTCAATATGTAGTTGTGTATGGAAGGTAATGATAGATGTCAGCTGATAAGACCTGAAGTCACTAAACAAATCTTCCTTTTCCATATTTTAAGTGACTGGCTTTGAGATATTTTTTCTTTCTGTGATCTGAAAATGTTTGAGGCCTATTGTATTTGATACCAAAGTTACATAACCAGCTTTATCAATGTTCATTCTTTGTTACAGGATTAACAGCTGCAAATGTTTATCATTATGTTAAAAGAAGCATTAGTGCCTCCATGAATGCAGAAGATAGTACCTTCCCTGGTAAGTAGAGGAGAAATCCCCATCCTATTATAAGTCACTGATAGTAGAAATTCATTCCACAAATATTTGGTTGATAATTTCTATATGCAGAGAAGTGTTCCAGATGCAGTGGTGGGGAATAAAAAAGGTGAGGCACACCTCTTGCTTTCAAAATTCCTGTTTGGCAGGATATAACTAGACCTCTTTTTCATTTTATGTGATTTTTTTTTTTTTTTTTTTTGCTCAATATCTTTCAAAGGTCTAAATGAAAAGGGAAGTGTGGCAGAGATAAGGGTATTACCTTTATTGAATGTAGTAGTAATAGAGATCTCTTCCCAGTGTCTTTTTACTGTCACCATTTTCTCACCATCTGCTTTTTTTCTTATCATTTGATTTTCATTCTCATCAGTCTTCTAAAGCTGCATTAGTTACCACCTAACTACAAGTTTCAAGTTAGTGTATCATGATGATCTGAAACAAATACGCATTATGAATGAAAAAAATTTGGTTTGCTTTCTTTATAGTTAATTGATAGTTTTATACTGTGATATTTCAAAGTTCTAATTTATGAGGTTATATACTTTTATTCAGAGCTGTGGCCTATATTCCCAGTTTCATCTTCAACTATTTTTGTATATATAGAGGCATAGAACTTTTGAGCTGGAGGATCTTAGAAATTATCCATTCTAACTCCATCATTATAAAAAATGAAGAAACTGAAGCACCAAGAGGGAAAGTGACTTGTCCAAGACTATAAAATTCTTCATTTAGCTTCAGAAATCTGATCTGTTTCCCTCCCTATCTCCACCCCCTTCAATAAATTCAAGTGGCTGTCTATCACCTCTAGGATCAATTATAGATTGCTGCTATTGAAAACTTTTCATAACTCCTTACTTTTCCAGTTTTCTTAAACTTTGTACCACCTCTTTGTACCCTTTGACTTAGTGATACTGACCTGGGTAAGACCCTAGCTTAAAAGAGCAAGGTTTTCCTCTCCACTTCAGACATTTCCACTTGTTTTGATTTATATCTTATCACTGGACAAGATAGCTTAGAGGAGTAAGTGAGGCTGGTGACTTTGTAATGCTCCCTCACTTAAATCCAATTAGTTTGCAAGTCATGACAACAATAACAGTTGACTTCCTGACTCTTCCATCCACAAGACTATATCTCAGCTTTGAATTTCCTCTTTTGCTGTTTCCCCAGGCCTGAAATGCTTCTTTTCTCCTTTACTAAACCCCCCCTAAACTTCTTGGATTCCTTTAAGTACTAACTGTAATTCTGTCTTCTACAGAATCAAAAGCCTTCCCCAACTCTTCTTTTTTTAAATTTATTTCTAAGGCATTGGGCTAAGTGACTTGCCCAAGGTCACACAGCTAGGCAATTACTAAGTGTCTGAGGCTGAATTTGAACTCCTGGCTCCAGACCTGTGCTCTGTCTATTAGGCCACCTAGCTCTCTCTCTTCCCCAATTCTCTTAATTATGGTTCTTCCATCTTTTTCGGGGGGGGGGGGGGCAATTGGAGTCAAGTGACTTGCCCAGGGTCACACATTAAATGTCTGAGGCCAGAGCTGAATTCAGCACCTCCTGACTTGAGGTCCAGTACTTTTTCCACTACCCTGCCTAACTGCCTTTAATTGCAGCTTCTTCCCTTAATCCAGGAATGAGGAACATTTTTTTTTTGCCAAGGGCCATTTGAATATTTATAACATCATTCTTAGGCCATGCAAAATTATCAGCTTAAAAATTAACCTGCTTTATTCCATCAAACATTTAATTAATTCACCCCCTATAAAACTTCTAGATTGAATTTTGAATTCTGTCTGCAGATGCCATGGCAGGGCCAGACCAAATGATTTTTATGGGTCTTATATGACTGTGGGCTGTATGTAACTGCCTTAGTGGTTCACCTATTTATCCTGTGTATAACTTATTGTGAGCTTGTTGAAGGAGGGGCTATCCTTTGCCTGGTTTTTTTTTTATTTCCAGCCTTTAGTACAATGCTTGGCAAATACTTCCTATTGAGAATCAGTTTTTAATAGGTACTTCACATTTATTGACTTAAATTTGTCATAAATTTTAAAGATTTAATGTTGTTGTAAATGAATGTTTTATTTTTAAGCTTGTTCAGTGGTTGGTGTTCCCGGTCCCAAGAAGTGGTTCTTTGCAGTTCAAGCAATATGTGGATTTTATCAGGTAATTCAAAGGGAAAATATGCTTCAATTATCTTTGAATGTTTTGCTTAATAAGTGTTGCATTTATTAATGTATGCCTTTTTTTTTTAGTTTTGCAGCTCTGATTGGGAAGAAATACATTTTGATACGCAAAAAGAGGACAGTCTCCAAACAGATATTGAAGAATGTCTGAATGCTGTTCATCGTTTGGAGGAAGAAGATAATAATAGCAGGGAATCGTTGTCCCTGACTGAGTATGTGTGCATCCTTTTAAAAATATTACAAATCAAAGTCAGATAATGATTTAATAGTATTAATCTACAACTTTGGTTGGTTGCTTGGGCAAGTTTCCTCATCTGTAAAATTCTGAATTGATAATTCCTGAGATTACTTCTAGCTGGAAATATGTAATCCTCTGAATAAGAGATCTGGTAAAAATTTAAGTGATTTTAATGGACGTGACACTTAAACTGGATAAAGTCTATGTGAGATGCCATAATGAATTGTTTCCTATCTCAGAGCAAGATGAATTTTTATTTTAGCTTTTAAGATTAAAAATATATCATACCACCTTTTTCTGTTGGATATTAGTATTCACCTTTTAAAAGAATCTTCTGAAAAAACTTGAAAGATATTATTGAACACATCTGACCAAGAAGCTTACTAAACTGTATATAGTATCATGGGAGCCTTATTCTGGCCCTTTTCCCTGTCCTTGAAGTCTGTGCTAGATGTACATGATGATGACAGTGAGTGAGGACCCTCATTCCACCCACCATCTATTCCCATAAAATGGTTCTCCTCTACCACTGCTTCTCACACTGAATCATATTTTCCATGCTTTTAACTACTTTTCAAGTTATTATGATCATTCTAACATGAAGATATAGAATTAATAACACATATATAGATAATGCCAGAAATATTAGGTGCTACTATTGCCCATTAGTGACTTGATACCTAAGATTTCTTGAGCCTTATTATATATTGTTTTTAAATGAGCTTCTACTCAATTTTGTAGCAATCAGTATGTGAAACAATGTTCTTAATTTTCTTGCTTTGAACTATGAAATATTATGTAGTTGAAAATTATGAGGGGTGGGGGGAGAGAAGCAAGATTAGGGAAAAAATTGTAAAATTCAAAATAAGTAAGTTTTTTAAAAAAGAAATTATGCTAGCATATCTAATTTTACTCAGGTTCTAAGCCCCATTAATAATTTCCCTTTCAGTGGATCTGACTTAGGGACAGTCTTGGTGTTTTTCCTTCTGTAACATTTCATTTTATTCTAACTAGATGAACATTTCTACATAAAAGTATAAACTTTAAAATTTATCTTTTCTTTTATGTGTACATAGTGAAATAGAGGTTGTATTGTTTGATATTTTCTTTTTCTTCTTCCTGTGTTAGTAGAAAAATAGAGATTATATGAAAGGAAAAGGAAAGACATATTTAATTTCCTCCATAAGAGGGAGCCTATTATTTGATTAACAGAAAACTAGTCTTTATGTAGTCAAATTCAATAAATAATGATATCACAATGGAGTTTAAAATCTCTTCATTTGTTATAACATTCATTATAAGCAAAACTTAATTAAAAGGACAAATTTTAGAAGGACTCATAAGAGGTTATTATATTTTTCAGATAGGACTACACTACTTAACCATCTGTGATTGATTAAACATTGCTCTTTTTAGGGCTTCAGGAAAAAATGGTTAATTAACCTTACTAAATAAACCGTGACAATTATATACCTTCATAGTCAGAAAATTTATTATTAGATCTTCTCCAAATCCCTTTCTATTGAAGATCATGTGTGTGTTTATGTTTTTCTAACGTAAATTTTTAATTTTAGTCTGTTTGAAGAAGCTGCAGAAAATTTGCATCAGTTATCGGACAAGCTCCCTCCTCCTGGTAATTTTTCATTTTTGATATCTGAGTTCTAGTGAATTTCAATTGAATTTATAATTTCTGTGGACAGTTGTTAAATTCAGGCTTCATCCTGAGGTGCTGATGTGCTACCTTTAACCTCAATTATGGATTTTGACCTCATAGTAACTACATTATATAAAATTTCAAAGACCAGTTTACAAAATTTGTCAAAGAGTGAATTCTTTTCATGCAATTAGATAAAAATGAGATTAGACATAAAAGAAGAATACTGAATCCCTATTTTGGTCTCTTTCCATTTAAGTGGAATAGTTGTAGAGAAATGCTAATATTTCTTTTTTCCATTATGCCATCTGATTTACTATAATTGATAGTACCTGGCAGCTATAAAAGTCAACATTACATAGAAGACACTAAATCTACAGTGCTACTTAGAAAGTTCTTTACCAAATTTTAGTTGTTGAAGGTGAGAAAGTGAGGTCTGTATGGACGGGGAGAGAGATTTTAAAATTGTCTTGACAAAATAAATAAAATAAATGAAATATAGATTCATAAAGTTCAGTTAATTACATTTAGTTAACATATTTATGAATAAGTAGCAAAATCCAAACTCTCATCTTGGCAAGTTAAGAACTTTTTTCAGTAGACTGTTCCATTTTGTTTTTTTCTGCCCTCAGTAAACAATTTTCTATTGTCCAATTTTGCTCTCTGTTTGTTTTGCTACAGTCTATGGTGAGTGTGTTTACTCTAGATTTGTTGAATTAGTATTATAAAAATAAATATAAAATTACATATTAAGATTTTATAATAATTTTTTAATTTTAGATTAAAAAAAGGAAAAGAAAAAATCGGTACAAGTTTTTTCTCAATATGTAACACTGGTCCACATATATAAATTTTAATGTTTCAAAGAACTTTATATAAGATGACTTTTTCTTTTTTCAGGTAGAGCAGTGATAGACATAATACTACAACCCTTTGAACAAGATTCTTCAAAATTGAAAGACTGTTTACCTGTTATTGGTGCATTGAAGCACTTGAGGGAGTGGCATTCAGCAAAGATTACTATAGCTGCAAATAATTGTAAGGGGTAAGTTCTGTTTAGTTAATTTTGAAAATTTGTTCACTTTAAAATGTTTCCATCTGTGTTACAAGTTCTGCCTCTGACACACTTGTCAAATGACTATGAATAAGTCACTTACTTTACTTCAGTATCCCTGTCATTTTTAATTTAATTTTAATTTAATTTTCAGAAAAGTTGCTAATGTGCATTGTGGAAGAAGTTTCCATTCTACAAAATCTCTAAACTAATGAAATTGTAACATTAAATTTTTAAAAAATGTGTTCTTTTTTTTCTATGTTCTTGAAAATTAAGACATTCTCTGAATCATAATTGTAACTTAGAACACATTTTGAGTTTGAAAGAAGACTGAAATGATGAGTCAGTGACAGGGATAACTGAGATGTAGATATAACAAAAAAAAACCCCAAACTCCTAAAAAAACAAAACATAGGCCAGTGAGCTTAACTTTGATTGCTGGCAAATCATGTATCATTATCATTATTATTGAATATCAGCAAAAGGAGGCTATGATCAAAGACCTATCATAGCTTCATCAGGAACATATGCCAGACAAGTCACATTTTCCTCTTTTTACCAGGTTAATAAATTTGTCGGGGGGAATACTGTAGATACTATTTACTTAGATTTTAGCCACCTATTTCTTAAAGTTGTAAGGATGGATTTAGTGAATAGTTCTGGAATGCTTTGGAAACCTTAAAGCACTGTAAATATGAGCTTTTATTTAGTCTAAGTGATAGTTTGGTGAGGTGGATTTTAGAACTGGTTAAATGGCCCAACCCAGAGAGTAGTTATTAAGGAATCACTTTTTTATCAATATGCTAGACAAAAGTGTAAGTCAGATATGTAGTTATCACAAAACTAGGAGTGATTGCTAATGCATGAGATCATAGTCAGAATCCCAAAAGATCACAATAGACCAGACCATGAAGCTAAATCTAATTGGGTAAAATTTAATGGAATAAATGTAAAAATTTGCATTTGGGTTCCAAAAATTAACTTTGTAAATATATGATAAGATAGTGAGACAATAATTCATTTGAAAAAAAGATATGACAATTTTAGTGTACTGCAAGTTGAGTTAAATTGCCAAAGAATAACGTTGCAGCCAAAAAGCTAATGGGAACTTAGCGTGAATTTAGAAAGTTTTCTAAACAAAGTAAGGGAAGTTATAGGACCATTGTACTCTGTTTTTGTGTTCAATTCTGGATGTCATAATTTAGAGTTGACATTGTTAACAAGATAACATTTTTTTAAGTGGATAACCGGAATGGTCAAGCACCTTCACATCATGCCATCTGACTATTGATTGAAGGTACTGAGGATATTTTAATTGAAGAGAATATTTAACTAGATTGATAACAAGGTGTAAGGTGGTGAAGAAATGGTGCCAAAATATTTGGATGTTCAAGGAATTTGGGATCTATATAGAACAAACTTTTGATATGGAAGTTGCAAGTGAGTATTTTTTAAGTTCAACTAATAATCCAGATTGTATGTGTTGCTACTAGTGTTCTGTGGGTGAAGAACTTGTTATTCTTCTAACTTTTAGAGTCTGCCTCTACTTCTTTCACATTATTAAAATCCCAGAATTCAGTTGCATTAATTTTTTTTTTATTTTTGTAGAAGTTGCCAGAAAATTGCAGCATATCTCTCAGCTGATATTGTGTCCTTAGATAATATAAAAAATGTAATCGACTCCAAAGAAATTTGGAGAGGGAAGATTCAGATATGGGAGAGAAAGGTAAATGACAATTGTCTGAATTTTTAATTCTATATTTTCACTATTGTATTTATGTAAAAAATATTTCAATGGGTGCGATCTCATTAATTTTGGCACCCTTTCCAAAGGTACAATATCCACTCAACTGATGCGATTCTTGTCTATGTTAGCAAAATTCAACTTTACCAAGACTTATTAAAATGTTTATTCCATACTGGAGACAGAATGCCTCATAAGATAGTGGCATGTATATAAAGTTAGTCCATCCTAGATCCTGTCTAAAGAGTTATATTATTTGAATTTCCAAGGGAATCTTATATTCAAAGTATATTACCTATAATAATACTATTTGACATGGATCTTCATATAGTTGGTTTTAAAAATGCCTTTTACCCATATCTCTTTGTTTTTCTATCATCTTCATTTCCATATTTATGTTCTCTGTTCTCACAATCAGTGAATCATTCTTGTAACAAAAATTTTAGAAAAGAGCAATTTGATAAAGATCCCCAAACATCATTTGAGTCTGTAAATATGCTATATTCCACACCTGTAGTCCCCCACCTTTGCAAAGGAGGGAGGAACTCATCTCATTTTTCTGAACTAGGCTTTGTCAATATAATTGTATAGCATTCAGCTTCATTCTCAAAGAGTGTTGTGACAGAAGACCATTCTATTTCTTTTATTTTTCAGAAATAAAGTAACCAATGTTTTATATTTTGAAAATGTTGTTTCTTTAGGATACTTTATAATCCACTTGAATAAATTCATCATCTAATGAAATCTAGTGTAGGTAAATTTTCTAGGTATTGGGTTGAAAAAGGGAAGAAAAGATTTAGGACAATAACTTAAGGACTGAGAGAACCTAGTGAAGGTTTTTTTTAAGGGTATTGTAGACTTGATTTTGAAGGTGTGAGAGATAAAGGAAAAGAGAGGATAATCCAATGATTAAGCTTCTCTAGCAATCTACTAGAAAAGTCAGAGGATGGAGGGTTTGGCCTCTCCACACTCTCCATGGTAGCTATGTCACATTTCTTCTCTCCTCAAACCTTCCACATTTCATCCCTCCTGTCTTCCTTAACAGTACTAATTTACTCATCAGCTAGGTGACTTAATAGAGCAATGGCCTTGGAGTCAGGAGGATGGGAGTTTGAATCTGGCCTCAGACACTTGATATTTAATAGCTGTGTGACTTGGACAAGTCACTTAACCCTGATTACCTCACATCCAGAGCCATCCCCAGTCATCCTGATTTCATATCTGACTGCTGACTCTAGAGGAGAAAGTGAATCTGGTAACTCCTCACTCCTCATTCAGATCCAATTCATGTGCTGATGTCACAGTCTTCTTGGAGAATGAAGGACAAACATCAATTTGCCCATTTCCTAATGAATGTATCCTCTAGCTGATCTATGTGGATTAATATAAAAAATTAATGCTCTTCAATTGAATTTCATATCATCTGGACTTATTTGAAGATGATATGGTAGGAGTATCTTTTGTTGAAAATTTGCATATTTTATAGTAATTTACTTGAGATAATAAATTGCTTCAAAGGTCCATTTAATTTTATAAAAATGTTTTGCATATAGTGCTTAGAACTGCATTTACATGTAGTTGTAATTGTCACATATCTTGTACTTATACATTTTAACGATTCAATTTGATATTAAATGCCAACTATATATACAAGACATGCCTGAATCTTTACCTTTAGTACCTAAGAATACATAAACTTTTAATGTTTACATTTTTTTCTTTTTTAGTTTGGATCTGAAGTTAGGTTTCCAGAATTTAGTCTAAGAGGAATCTCACCGAAAATTCGTAACACATCTTATGTAAATACAACTTCTTCTACTACCAAGGAGACAGTGAAATTAAAGGATAGAAATATTTTGCCAGAGGTAAGTGATGTGTTTGATCTGCTTTCAGCTAGATAGTAGTTGGCTGCTGTCTTTTCTTGTTAAATTTGTTTGATGCTATTTTCATCATTTTTAATATATGTCCCAAAAATTAGTTCTGTTTTTAGTCTTGATGGTTTAAAACTATGTAATTAAAATTATAACATTATAATTGAAATGTTAACAAGGTAATTTCCCTTTTTTAAACTTCAGAATGACTTTGAAATGAAATTTAAGGTTCCATATGCTTATCTACTAAATCTTTGTGTGTTTTATATTGTTGTGTCTGTGCACGAGTGTGGATGGATAGAGTATAGAGTTTGGATTCAGGAAAATGTTAGTTGGGTTCCTTCCTTTAATGTATACTTGTGTTTACTACCAGGACATCTTTTCATTTTTCCCAGGCAACTAAAAGACCTATCCTGTATAAGTCTATACTGTACAATCCCTGTTTATTTCAGTGAACAATTAGCTTTCCTTCTTTGATGGAAATTTTTTTTGGCCAACTAACTGTTTATAAATGTGAATTATTTTCAGATAACATCTGCATAAAAATAACACATCCTATTTCAGTTATAATGTGAAGTGAAGCCCAAACCACTTAACATCCATTTATAAGGGAGGGTGGGAAGAGTGATTCTTTTTAGTTATCCTTTGTTTGACAGAGACTGCTTCTCTTCTTGTGTGAAATCTAGCTAATTCCTTGAGTAGATAAGAATTTACAGATGATGATAATGTATGTTACTCCTTAATCAAGCCCATTGCCTTAAATCTTGCCTCAGTAAAAAATAAGATAAGAATTCAAAAAATACTTTATAGTAGGGGTATGTATATGTGTGTGTATGTGTATATTTTTATGGATCTCTGTTTTCCTCCAGGAAACATCACAACCCTACCTATCTTAGGATTTTACAAATAAGTTTTTAGAAGGGTCAAATGACTTGTCCAGAGTCACACAGCTAGTTATTGTCAGAGGCAGGATCTGAATTTTGGTCTTGCTGATTATAAGCAGATCATTACGTTATGTGGCATTCTGTCTCTGTTTAAAGTGCCTAAATCAAAAGATTGTTTTTGAAACAATTACTGGGATGTTTTGACATGTTACATGACTTCAAAGTAAATGCATACATAAAATTTCTCCAATATAATTTTAATAACCAGGAATTACTGTGAATTTCATCTTTTTGATGAAATTTACTTCATTGAATTTCAGTTCATTGAATCCACGTAAGCTGTTTAATTTGGTTTTAATATGTCTTAGTCCTTGTCTATTCCTAGTGTTGGCAGCAGAATTTAAAATACACTTCTATGTTAGGATATTTAAAATTTTGCATTTACATTCAACACTTGTCAGGTATAAAAAGCTTAGATAATTTTCAAAATAAAAAAAAATCATTAATTTGTTGTTGTGAAGTGTGGCAACTGAAGTTAAAGATTACCTTTTCTGTTGCCCAATATAATATGTATTATGCCTCATAGTTTTCATGAAAACAGATAATAGTCTTGATCATAAAAATATTTTAAGATATAAATCTTAATTCTCTATTGTTTTTGTTGAGTTAAATTTTTATAGCATAAAAATTAATTGTAATGTCTTTTTAGGTTTTTCATTATTATGGTCCTGTTTTAGAATTCGTGCAGATGGTGTCATTGTCAGATCTCCCATCATATTATATATCGGACATTGAATTTGAATTGTATCCTTTCATTTACAAATGTTAATGATAATGTTTTATTCAACCATAGAATGTTATTCTTCTTAGAAATAAGTTATTTTGGGGTAAGATTTATGTCTGATGCCTACATGTATTCTTCACTCCTTTACCTCTATTCAAAATAGATAAAGAAGTGATAATCAATCATAAATTTAAACCTAAAAGGGACTTCAGAGATCATCTATTCCCTCTCTCATATTATACATAATAACACTGAGATCCAGAGAGCAATAGTGACTTGCTTAAGATCTCACAAATAGGGAAAAAAACTTTATTGGAACAGTTATTCTGCCTATATTATAAATATAATCTGCTGATAATATTTTCAATTGAAAGTTATTAGCTAAAATGGTAATTGAAATGTTAACCTTAATTGTACATTTTACCTAATTTTTTCTCTAACACTGAACTGAAAATCTTTTTTTCCTTTTTGAAGGAATTGCCAGCTTTAAAAAGTAGTTAACAGGGAAATTTAAGGAGTGTAAAATAAACCCTGAAAGCACTCTATAGTTCTTTGTGGGTGAACAGGGAAGTATTTATCATTTGATTAATTTATTTTAGAGGAATTGAAAGAAAAACCTCGATCCCAAGGTTTTCCCAGTTTTACTGTACTCAGAATCTTCCTTTGAAATATGATTTCTTTAGGGAAATAAGCCCTAAATTTTCTATGAGTTGGGAACTTCAAGTACATGAAAAACCAAAAACGCTATCAATCTCGTATGGTGTAAAAAATGATAATTTTTAAAACAAACCTTTCAAAAGCAGGTGGTTCTGGGAGAGTTGGACAGTGTCCTTTGTTATGGAAGAGTTTGTCTCCCTGAGTTCCCATTATCCTTTTATTTATTGTTGAAGTTTCTTATTTCATTTCTTTTGAATAGAATGTTTTCTTGATTCCTTTGTTGTCTTTTCTTTGGTATCTTATGATTCTGGTGGCATTTTTACAAAATTGAAATGCCCTTGGCATAGAAGTTTATTATATGATTTATATTAATGATGTGAATTATGTATATATCATATTGTGTTTATTAATATTATCTTTAAACAGGTCTCACTTTCATTAACTTTCCCTTGGAACCAAGCTTTTCTTCAAGAATTCAATAAAGTTAATGCATATCTATTGTAAACAGGACAGTTTGGGTCCATGTTTACTCATGTCATCCAAATATTGCTACCTAGAATAATAGCAATAACAGCAAGCAGAACATTTATATAGTTCTTTTAGTTGGCAAACTGCTATATGTTACCTAACTTTATCCTTATAATGACCTTAAAAAGTGAGGACTATTATTATCACTCTGTTAGAGGTGAGGCAGATGGTGGTTACTTAGGGTCACAAAGCTAATTAAACAGTCTAAGATAGTTTTTGAACTCAGGTTTTCCAAACTCCAAGTCTAGCACTGTTTCCACTGAACCACCAGTAGCCTCAAGAAGTATGATTACAGCAATTTGTTTGTTTCTTATCAAAGATCATATTGTCTTTATGATTATCTTGGACAATAAAGTCAGAAATTATTTCGTCCCATTACATTTCAGAGCTAGTTTCTTAACATGTTCTAAAGTTGGTGCTTCTGGATTGGCATTTATCCCCCAAATATATAACCTTCTGTTATATTTTCTGATACTTTCTTTAGTGATTTTTATCCTATCTTTACAAATTTAAGATCCATTCTTCTTTAAAGAAAAACATCTGAAACAAAAGTTGATTAGTTCTCTTTTGGTCCATCATTTCTTATCATCCTGGAGCAGGGGGCAACTCTTTTTTGACCCTTCTCTTTTCCCTAGAATAATTTAAAAGACATTTTTTTAAGGTCTGACATTCCTTGTCAGATTTAAATAATTTATCATGTCTTAGAGAATTCTTATAGAACTATCTCTATTTAAAAAATTCTTTCTCTATTACCTATTCTTGCTTCCTCCTTCTGTATACAGTTTTTAAAAATTAAATTTGTGGGGGCGGCTAGGTGGCATAGTGGATAAAGCACCGGCCCTGGAGTCAGGAGTACCTGGGTTCAAATCCGATCTCAGACACTTAATAATTACCTAGCTGTGTGGCCTTGGGCAAGCCACTTAACCCCATTTGCCTTGCAAAAACCTAAAAAAAAAAAAATTACATTTGTTAGAGTTCTTTCAGTATTTATGCTGGTGATATATCATTGTATTTAATTCTCACAGCAGCCTTATATGCTTCATAGATTTATATTGTTTTCTGTCCTATTCTGTATACTTCAATGGATCTGTGCCTGGTATGCTTTTCAAAAGCATGGATCCCTCTATGCCTTCTCATCCTATGTGATTCTTGCCCGTATCTTTTGCTTCATTCGTGACAATCTAATTGCTTATATTGTTAACTGAAGAGACTATTCTATTAGGTTGTTAATATGATGGAAAATAAGTATGCTGTTGCTAAGAGCCCTCTCTACAACATTCCTAACAAATGGTCATACAACTTTAATTTGAACAGTCATTATGAAGGGGAAACTCACTTCTTCCTCAGGTAGTACCTCTCTTTCCCCTTTTGATTAGCTCTAATTATTAGGAATTTTTTTTTCTATATTGGACTGCAGCCTATCACTGCCAATTGTTTGTAGTTCTGTCACCAAGGTAAACAAGTCTGATTCCTTTCCCATAGGGCAGCCCTTCAAATTATTGAAGTTAGTTATTCTCTAAATCTTCTGTTTGCCTCAGTTGGCTTTAGTGGGGGTTCCTATAAGAAGCTTAATTTATTTATGCAGTACTTTTTCCTGGACTAATCATCTTTAATTTGCTGTTAGTCCATTCCTCCTCTCAGTAATTAAAGTCTTACCAGAAAGAAGTCCACTTAGCTAATATGTTCTAATCACCCACCTTGTTTCTTTTTGCCATTAGTTGATCTTTTCACTGTCTTCTTGTACTTCCCTGGTCAGTTGATAGTATGATTCAATATATTTAAAACAGTATTCATCATCTTCAAATTTTTACTCTCCTGACTAATTATTTTTGTTATAGATACTACCAATTTTTTCTAGCACCTAGGCTTGAAAACTAGACCATTCTTAATTTTTCTCTCATTTCTCTCATCTAATTATTTACTAGATCTTATTAATTTCTTCCTTTTTCCTTCATCTCTTTTTAATACCACTGCCACCAACATCAGCCCACTCCCTTAGATTGTTTCAAAAGCTTTTCCTTCTCCAATCCACTCTGCCTTCTACTACTAGCTTAATCAGTTGATCAACAAACATTTATTTAGTGTTTACTTTAGGCCAGCAAATATGCTCAGTGATCAGGATATATAGATTAAAAAGTGACAGTCTCCCTTCAAGGAGCTTACATTCTAGGTACAAATAAGTTTACATAAGATATATACAAAATAATACAAGATTATTTGGAGAGGGAGGCACGAGCTACTATTGTGATCAGGAAGTATCTCATGTCAAGAGGTGCTACTGAACACTGAGCTAGGGAGTTTAATGGAGTTTAGGAATATGCATTCCAAGTATTGGGGAAAATCTGTGGTTTGTGGAAATGGAAGATAGAATGTTGTGTATGAAGAATAAGAAAGCTAGTTTGGTTAGCTCATTAAGTTCTTGAAGGTGAATAATATGTAATGAAATTGGAAATGCCAGCTTGGGCCAAATTGTGAAGGACTTCAGGTTTTAATTGGAGTTCTTATTTTGTTCTAGAAGATAAGAAGGAGCCCCAGGAGCTCTTGAGCAGGAAGTAACATGGTCAAACTTAAGCATATTACTTTAGGAACTGAATGAAGGATGAATTGAAGAAGGGACCTTTAGGCCTTTGCAATATCATTCATGAAAGGTGATAGGAACTGGGACTAGAGTAGTGGCCATGTGAGGGCTAAGAATAGAATGGACCGGTGGATGAAAGAAATTTTATTGAGGGAGAATCAAAAGACAAAAGAATTGATTGGTCTTGAGGCAGGTTGCCTTACTTGTGTCTTTATTTCCTTGCCCTAAAATGTTCCAGATATTTCAGTCATCTGTAGAATGAAGTCTAATCTCCTTAGCCTGATTTTCAAAGCCTTTCATATTCTGGCTCCTCGGTTTTCTTTTACATTCTTATTTGTTATTTGCTTCTATATGTTTTGTCTTACCTGGAGTCCACAGAACTTCTTTTGTAAGTGACTTTTGCTTTTTCTCCACTGTGCCATGCTTATTTCTCATGTTGTTTCCTATACCTAGCACATACTGTCTTGCCCTTACATTTGTCTATTAAAGCTCAGGTTAAATGCCATTTTTAGAAGTGATTTCTTTCACCTCTTAACAGAGTCTCATTTTTTTGATTTTTTATTTCATGTGTTATATGATATCATGTATTTTAGTTATTTATGTACTTAAGTTATTTTTATTATTGCTATAGTTATTTTTGACTGTTAGATTCCTTGAAAATAAAGTCTTATATTCATACTTATATCAAATCCCTGTGTTTATATAATGAATAATTTCATTATTATTATTATTATGAATTGCATTGTGTATATAATATGTATATACTATATTGCAATATCATTTTTTTGGTATTCTTTGCTAATCATTTTCTATGATTTGTTGATTCTTCCTTCAACAAATCTCTTGTATTCATTTCTTTCTATTGTACTCATGGTCAAACTAGCTCCAGTTAATTCCTCTCATATGTACATGATACATACACACACATATATACTTTTTTATATTTTTATGCATATAAAAATTAGTAGATATACATACATGGATGAGTGTGTATATTATATATGTGTGTGTATGTATATGTATGTATATGTATATGTATATGAATCAAGTACAATAGAATGAAGTAAATGTACCAAACTTGACAATTGGCAATATAGCAAGAGTGAATGTCTTCTTAGGGATGTGAGTGAACTCACCTAGAACCTTACCTGTTTCTCTTCATTTTTTCCTAGGGAAAAATGAATTCTATTCTGATTCTGTTTTAGACAACTTATTCCCTAGATCTCTTCCATATTTGATATTTAACTTTTATTTTCTAAAATAATAACAACGCATATTCATACCGTGCTTTTAGTTATACAGAAGATTTTTTTTTGCAGTAACACTGAGCTCTAGGTTATTTTAGTATTATTATTCCCTTTTTATTGATAGAAGAGTGATGTTTAAGAGATTGAATAACTTACTAAGACCACATAGCTAGTAGAGTTAAGAGTCTAAGAAAGATTCAGATTCTCAGAAAGATTCAGAGAAGCTAATAGTGGGAAACAGGAGATGCTGAAATCATAGAAACCTTCAGACTTATTGGACAACATGTCTGGACTGAAATATTTACTGAAGTTTAAATTTATAAATTCTGTTTTTTTATTTATTATACAATATATGTGTTATACAATGTATGTTTTCAACTTGTCTTATTCTATTGCATAAAAGAAATTATAGGAATATATATATACATATGTGTGTGTGTGTGTGTGTGTGTGTGTATAAGTGGTAGATTACAGATTTAAACTTGGAACTTTTGATTCTGTTGCTTTGGTATATAGTGAGATGAAAATAGTATTCTGGAGCCCAACAGATTTGGTCAAATAAATAGTTTCACGTTGCTTATGTAAATAGTGAATATTACCTTTGTGTATATCATCTCCAGAAAATATAATATAATAACCTTTATATACGGCAGGGATATTCATTAATTTTTAATAATTGCAGAAACAGATATCTTTCTCTACTTAAGTAATTAAAATATAGAGGAAAAAAGAGATTTCTTTGAAAGCAGTATTAATGGATTTCTGGAATTTTTTAAAATTTTGACAAAATAGCCTATAAAAAAATTTTTAAGGCAATGAAACTTGTGCACCACTATGACTTTAACAGCTAAATACAGAGCCTTGACAAGAAGCAATTCAAAGGAGCATTCTAAATTGCTGTTGGATCAGATTTCATCTCTCTGTGGCAAGGTATAAAAACTTAAGTAAAAAAAAATTAACTGTTAAGTGTATGGGTAGGTATGATTATGTTGGTTTTTCACCTGTTTTTGCTTAAAAATGTTTTCAAGTCTATACTATCCCTTTGTACTTTTTAGGTTTTTTTTTTTAAGTTTTTTTAAGTTTTTTTTCTAGTTTTTGCAAGACCATGGAGTTAAGTGACTTGCCCATGGCCACACATCTAGGTAATTATTAAGTGACTGAGGTCGAATTTGAACTCAGATTCTCCTGACTCCAGGGCTGGTAGTCTATCCACTGCGCCACCTAGCTGCTGCCCCCCCCCCTTGCACTTTCAGCAGAATTTTTGACTTGGAAGAGAAAACCATCTAGGTCAAATTTGAATAATTTTTTTTAAAGTATTCTAAACTTTTCCTGTGTTTCTTCTAAATACTGTATTTGTAAAGTGACCAGTTTAAAATAAAATACAGAAAATTTAGATTATACATTTTTTGTGAGCATGAATCATTTCTAATTTTGTCATTTCAGTATGCTTTGATTTTCTCACTGTCGGACTGTATCTTTATCTTTGTTTTTGATATTATGACAATGCAATAGAAATTCTTTTTCAATATTTTGTTATGTGACAGTTAATCAGTTATGCTTTCCCCATGGTTTCACTGAGCAATCATTCTTTTCTACTCTTTAATTTTTCCAATACTTGTGTTAGAATTTGCTTCAGACTCTTAGGACTATTTGTACATCTCCTAATAGATTAGAGGTGTGGATTTTTTTCTTAAAAGTTATTTTGAATGAATAGAAATAACATTTATTAAGTACCATGCTAAGAAGTTTTAGGATAACAAATACAAGAAGAGTAAGACAATTTTTCCACTCTGGCAACTTAGAATCTTTTAAGGGAGACATCCTTTTTCCAAGAACAGAAGCAGTTGTGATTTCATTATGGTTTCTTAGCCAGACTCTAGAAGAGAGTGAGACTGGTGACTATGCAGCTCTGTCTCACTTCAATCCAATTCATAAGCAGGTCAAAAAAGACATTACTAATTTGTGATTTTGTTCTTATTTGAAAACAAAGGACCACCAACAACAACTTTTCATGATTATCATCATCACCATCATTATTACTATCACTATTTTTTTCAAACCTTGGGTTATAGTCTTCCCCTTCTCACTCTACAACTCTGTCCAGACTGGTTTTCTTGATGTTCCTCATACACTCCATTCCATATAGCTTTCTCTTCATTCTAACTGTAACCCATTTCTAGAATGTTTTTCCCTTACAACCCTTGATCAAATACTGCTATCTTTTACATAAAGACTTTCTTGTTTGATTCCCTTATCTTGTTTATGTTTTATATGTTTATATCTAACTTTTTTTTTATAGAGAAGCTAGGTGGCACAATTCATGAAACACTACAGCATTTCAGGAGGATGGGAGTTTGAATCCAGCCTCAGACAATTACTAGCTGTCAGACCTTGAGCAGGTCATTTAGCCCTGAGTGCCTCTCATCAAGGGCCATCTGCAGTCATCATGATTCATGTCCAGTCAGCTGGCTCTGGGGGGGGAGAAAGTGAGGCCGGTGACTTAGCACAGCACCCCGTCAGTCAAATCCAATTTGTGTGCTTGTCATGGTAGCACCTCCCCTGATAGCCATGTTCTTCGAGAATAAAGAGCAAATATCAGAGTCTATATATTCTGATTTATAAAATGCTATATAAGTAGGGAACTGTTAATTAAACATTTAATTAAAGAAGTATTATGTTTAACCCTTGATAGGTAGACCTAATTGTCATTGATAAAAAAAATCTAAAAAAGTATTGTGGTTTTCAGATTTGAGTTTCAGAATTAAACACTTTATATTTGCATCCTCAGGGCCTATAGCACAATGACTTGACTAGCACACAGAAGTTGCTTAATAGATGCTGATTAACGAATGGTCCTTAGAACATTTTGACCCATTTTCTTCCATCATGTTATAATCAGAAACAAATGAGGGTTATGCAGTCCTGAGATCCATTTTATTCTTTTCAAAGACTAAAGAATTTGTTACAAAGTGACTGTCCTACTGATGATGAACCTTTCTGTTCTTAGAGATGCTGGGCCATGGAAAGCCCATTATCACTTGTAACATAATTGAAAATTGTAGCAAATATCAATATCAAGTAAAAATTTGTCCAACTATCTCATGTAATCAATTTTTTAGTGTAAGGTAAATAAAATATATACCAAATCCTAAAAATAAACTGAAATTTCATGAGACTAGTTTACTCTTAAGGATATTTACAAAAGTTTGTTACTTTTAGGATATTTGAGGCAAGACATTAAAATAATTTTGGGGGTGTCAACTTAATTGTCTATTTTAGGGAGAAAAATATCTAAAAATAAATTTGAGTTTTCAGATTGGAGTGCCAGCGATTAATCATGTGATGAAAATGAGGAGTTAAGTCAACCATAGGCCTATAAACTGTGGTCAGAAATAAATGGGAAGTCCTGATACATTTCATAGCATCTATTCTATTATTGTCTGTTACCACCTAACCCAGAATGGTTGAAGTAGCTGTTCTACCTCCAGTACAATATAATTACTCAAAAGATTGCAAAGATGTGGATGACTGGAAAAAAGTCTATGGGTAAGAAAAATCAGTCTCCTCAAAATTTGCAAATGTTAGAACTGATTTTATATCTTACCTGAGGTTTTACATGCAACTTTGGATCATTGAAAAATCCCCAATTTCAATATGAAATAGTGTAGCCTATTTTTCTAGGTGGAAAAATAAGTAAAAACTGAATAAATGATCATATGTGAATCAAATATCTCATATTTTTTTCTTAGTGGATAAACTTTTGATAATTTGAATATATTAAATTTATTGAAAATGAATTTATTGTATTGGATTTTATCCTTTCAGGTTGGAGCACTCTTTGTTTTACCTTGTAGTGTAAGTAACATACTTATTCCACCTCCAAGCCAACTGAATACAAAGAAATGGAAGGAGTATATGGCAAAAAAACCCAAAACTATTACTGGTAGGTATGTTCAGATTTAAAATGTATATGTGCCAGTACATTTGAAGAATTCACCTATAAAAAGAGGTTTTTTTCTTATGCAATATTTTATGTATTCATTGCTGAAATTCACAGTAATTTTGGAAAGTTTTGATTGATTCTAGAAGACTTTGTGTTTTTATAGATTTAGTTATTTTTATACAATCAGTGATCTGATTTTAAAGTGTTCACATAAATTTTAGAAATGTATTTACTGATATTTTGGTTTTGACAGCAAAGATAACTTCCCATTAAATACCCTTTACCTCCTACTAAAACTCAAGAAAAGTTTGATCAACAATTACAGGAAGGAATAAATAATTTTGACATAAGACATTGTGATTGACTGCTTATATTTGACTAGAATTGCTATCCCTCATATTGAATTAGTTGGCATGATTCAGTACAGTGCCTGGCACAAATTAAGTGCTTAATAAATGCTCGTTTAATGTGGAAGACATTGTGTGTAGTTTCTTTTTATGTCCCTTGTTATTTATTTTTTTAAAAAAATTTCCCATATTTCTCTTGAATTAGACATGTAGCATTTCATGCAATTTAGTAATGACTGATCATCATTTCTTTGCCATTGCCTAATTGATGGTCACATTTTATTTCTAGTACCCTTTTCACTTGTAAAAAGGTTCCAAATAATTGTTATTCTGAATCACTATAAATCTGTCATGTCAAGACAAGCTTACCCAAATTTAGAGAGGTTTAATATTAAAGGTCCTATTTTTTCTTGAAACAAAAATACTTATGATCTGTGTTGGTCCCGGGAGAGCCAGCCCCAGTGAAATCAGATCTTTTGAATATTCAGCATACATCATTTGGAGAAATATTGGTCTGCCAATTTGAGAAGTTAAAATTATTCAGTCAAGCAAATGCATGAATGGCATAATAGGAAATAAGTCTAGAAAGGTAGTTGGTGCCACATTGTTGATAGCTTTAATGCTAGCTGAGGTTTTCATATTTTATTTTGGAAGGAAAGGAAGTTAGTGAAGATATTTAAGCAGTGGAGTGATATAGTCAGATCTGTTCCTTGGGAAGATAACTTTGGCAGTTCTGTAAGTTATGAATTGAAGATGGAAATCAGCAGATTAGTTAGGAAGCAATGATTATGGTCCAGGTGAGAGTTTATTTGGATAGTGTGTGAGAGAAGAAGGGATTAACTAATTTGTAGAGCTAGCAAAGTAGAATCTACAGGTACCTTGCATGTGCCAATGGAATTTTTATATGGGAAGTGGGGAGTAACAAGATGAAAAGTCAAACTGATTTATTGAGAAGGTTGTACCTTCAATAGAAATTCGGAAATTTATTTAATAGGGAATATACTTAATTCTATTTTAGATATGTTGAATTTGAGATGTGGACAAACTATCCAGAGATTCTATCAATAAATTAGTTACCTAGGGCAGCTAGGTGATGCAGTGAATAGAGCACTGGCCCTGGAGTCAAGTTTAGACTTTAATAAAGATTTTTAATTGAAACCCATGAGATTGAATGAGTTCA
Organism: Macrotis lagotis; assembly: GCF_037893015.1. Classification (NCBI taxonomy): domain Eukaryota; kingdom Metazoa; phylum Chordata; class Mammalia; order Peramelemorphia; family Peramelidae; genus Macrotis; species Macrotis lagotis. The sequence continues at coordinate 582,544,998 of NC_133666.1, forward strand.
TCAATAGGATTCAGGGAGATAAGAGGACTTAAAGAGCACAGAAAGAACTCAAGGAGTGTGGGGGACATCCCATAGAGTGGGAATTGGATGATTCAGCAAAAGTGATTGAGAAGAAAACTTAAGCCAAATAGGAAAAAAGATCAATGCCATGGAGCCAAAGGAAGAAATAATATCCAGGTACTTAACCGTGTCAAAAATTATACCAAGGTCAGTCAAAATGAGTGAGGATGGAGACCAATTTAATAGTTTAAATCACTGCTGACCTTTGAAATAGCAGTTTGTTGAGACATGATATTGGAAGCTAGATTGAAAAAAAGTTGACAAATGAGTAATGGAAGGTTAAGAAATCAAAAGAGTGAGGGTAGATGACCCTTTGCAAATTTGCCTATAGAAAAGAGAGATAAGATGATAACTTGAAGAAATAGTAGAATCAATTAAAACTTTTTTTCACATTTTGGGAGATCTATGTATAGTAGTAGAACATTAGTCAGAGAGAAAAGGTAGCAATTGAAAGAGATGGAAGGTGATATAATAACAAAATTATAGGTAGGTCAACTGACCTTGGTAGGGAGAAAAACTTCCTCTTCCTACGAGATTGGGGCAAAGGATGAATAAATGTGAGACTTTATAGAAGTTGTGGAATATGAAATGGAGAAGAAGAGAGAGCTCACAAGACTTAACCTTCATTTTCTTTGTAAAATAGAAGGGAAGATCCTCTGCTAAGGCTGGGAAAGTGGTCATAGGGAGCTTGAGAGAAGATGAATTTTGGAGCAGCTTCTGTGGTGGAGTGATCAAGAGTCATGCTGGGAAGGAAGAAGGAATGGCTTTGCTTCAGGGCTGGCTAAGATTTTGTAACAAATTTGTGAACTTAGTTGATAGGGTGATGTAACTTCTTTCAGCAGTGTTTAGCTGCAAAAATAGAAACAGGGTAGTGGAAATAGACTAGTGTTGGAATTTGGCAATGCATGAGAGATTATAGGACAGAAGGTGCTGGGCAATGCATGGTTACAGTCAGCCATGGGGTCAGAAATGTGAAGGAAAGAAAGGAAACCCAGAACAGTAAAGGAGAGTAGGAAAATAGAGAAGGATGGGATCAATGAAGTGTGGAAACTAAGGTTGAAAAATAAAGTGTTTGATTACTGACAAAATTGGAATTGAATCTTAGTTCTGACTCCCATTAGACCTCTCTGGACTAAACCTCTCTACTTAAATTGAACCCCATGTAGACTTTTCATCATCCTGCATTTTCTCCAATTTAATACACTTTTCCCTAAAATATGGTACCTATAACTAATTGCAATACTTTACATATTGGTTTGAAAAAAGGCACAGTGCAAAAAATGCTTGCCACTTTCCCTACTCTCGTCCACTGGCTCCTCCTCTGCATGTCTGAGGTTTTGTTAGCTCTTTTGTCTGACACTGTTGATTTACTGAGCTTACTATTTACTAAGACTCCATTGTCATTATCTATTGTGAATTATAATCCTATCATGTTAGCCTCATTTGACCATGGTGAAGTTGCTTCTTTTTAACCCAGGCATTGATTTTAAATTTTATTATTGAATTATTGAATTAAATATTATTATTATTGAATCTCATCCTATAGATTTAACCCAATCTTCTAGCTGGACAAGATTGTTTTGAATCTTGTCATCTATCTAGTGTTAGCTCTCCCCCCACCTTTCTGTTTTTTGCAAATTTTCTGTGTGTATCATTTATACCTTTATCCAATTCATTTATAAAAATGTTAAACAACATAGGACCAAATAGGTAGACCCCTGAGGCAGGAATCTTCTCAAGTTTGGGTCTAGCCATTCATCTAGTTTCAAATCATACTAACTGTATTATCATTTCTGCCACAGTCAACCTGCAAGTTGATACCTTAGGAATTTAATTGTTTTAATTATTATAATTAATTTATTGTTTCAATATCTAAGGTTTTAATCCATCTGGGCCAAGGACTTAACCTCCCTAGGGATTACCAATATCACTTTGTTATTTTCTTATCTTGGTTTCGTGCCCCCCTTTTGGCCATTTTTGTTCTGTCCTTTCCAATCTAAAGTTGATTCTTATTGATAGAGGTAGCTAAAGGAAAATAGCCTTGAATAATTGTCCACATTATTAAATCATCAATGATACCTTGTTTGATTGTACTTCACTTTATTGCATTTCATAGATGTTGTGCTGTTGTTGCTTTTATTACAAATTGAACATTTATGACAGCCCGGTCAAGCAAGTTCATTGGTGCCATTTTTCCAACAGCATGTGCTTATATTGTCCATGTCACATTTTAGTAATTCTTACAATTTTTGGGGGTGCTGCATATAAGATAGCTAACTTAATTGATAAATGTGTGTATTCTGATTGTAACACTGACTGGTCAAACCCTATCTCTCCCTCTCCTTGGACCTCCCTATTCCCTGAGACACAATGATATTGAAGAATATTATATGAACTTAGGTGATGAATCAGTGACTGGGTTTGAGAGGATTGACTCCAGTTTTGAAAGAAGTTTTGGGTAAAATACATCAAATAGCATCATATGCTAAGGAGAAATCTTTTCTGAAAAGTCAATTAAAAGTGGCAAAATTGATTGTTGTCTCATTTTAAGAAATTGTTTTAGCCACCCCAACCTTCAGTAATCTCTACCTTGATCAGCTCCCAGTGAACCACCTTAAGGCACAACCCTCCAACAACAAGCCATAGCTCATTAGCACTTTTTACAATAAAATTTTTTTAGTTAAGGTATTTACATTGGGTTTTTTTCACAATACTATTGCATGCTTAATAGAGTGCAGTGTGATGTAGATATAAACTTTTATATACATTGAGAAATCAAAAAAATTTGAGTTGACTCATTTTCAATATTTGCTTTATTGCAGTGGTCTGGAACTGATCCTGCAATATCTCTGAGGTAGCCTGTGGTTCTTATCCTCTGATCTTCTTCCTCCCTCCAACTTTTTAAGAAAACATAACCAAAAAACTATTTTTAGCTTTTCCTTTCATATTTAGCTCATTCTGAGTTTTAACATTCCAGATGTTATTCTTACAGCATCTCCTCTTCTTCTTCTATTATCTATTCTTGCATCTTATTTCTTTGGATTATACTAAGAAAAGCTATATTGGTAAGTTCTCTTTGGATTCATATTTTTCATTTTATGTATCTCTCCTTTTCCTTAATAGAAATTATTTCTCTATAAATTCAGAATTTGATTCTTGACATTCTTCCTATTCTGCCTGAGCTGATTTTTCAAGTAGGATTTTGATAAAGGATATGTAGGTGGCTTACTGTTCCCTCAGTCTTCTGAAATCTATTTTCCCCAAAAGTTAAGCCATGTTAAGCTATCCCCAGTTTTCTTTTACTCTATCATAAGTTTATTTATTTATTTATTTTTGCAAGGCAAACGGAGTTAAGTGGCTTGCCCAAGGCCACACAGCTAGGTAATTTATTAATTGTCTGAGACCGGATTTGAACCCAGGAACTCCTGACTCCAGGGCCAGTGCTTTATCCACTGTGCCACCTAGCCGCCCCTCTATCATGATTTTAAGAGGGAGTGATAATTTTCCTTTCTCAAAATTGCCTTCATTTCTAACCTACCCAAGTTTCTCCTCTTTGGTGACATAGTATTTCTTCTTATCATTCTTCTAACTTTTTTTTTTGCAAGGCAGTGGGGTTAAGTGGCTTGCCCAAGGCCACACGGCTAAGTAATTATTAAGTGTTTGAGGCCGGATTTGAACGCAGGTACTCCTGACTCCAAGGTCAGTGTTCTATCCACTGCGCCACTTAGCTGCCCCTCTTCTAACTTTTTAAGGATGAAATTATTAATCTATCATACCATTAAACCCTAATCTACTTCATCTGATTACATATAATGGCATTATCTCCTTTTCTGACTCTTGATTTCTGATGATTTATCACCTTCATACATAATGCTAACTACATTGGTGTCCAACTTGGGGGACGGACTGAAGCATCTCTCTCTCTTTTCCATATAGTCTTCTACCCCCCCATCCCAATCTTCTTTTTCTCATTTAAGACTTTTGATTAGATTTATGAGATTTCTGGCAAATACATCCTTAACCTATGTCACATTTACTTCATCCCTTGCAAAGAAAGAAAAAAGTGAAAATGTGCTCATCCGAGATTTGCATTAAGGAAAACTTGTACATATAATAATGTATTATTTCCCAAATATCCAACATACCAGCTTCTCCCTACTCATTTCTGTGTCCAGAATTGTTTGAGTCTTTTGGGGTTTGTTTGTTGCTTTTACTAGAAAGAGCTTTTATTATATTAATTAGATAAGCCTTTAAATCCTGAGAAAACAATTGTCATTTTTATTCATTGTTTAAAAGAAAACCATATGACTTAACTAGAAATGGTTAAGGGAGCACAAAGAGTGTGGTAGGAATAATAAGTAAAGCATACCAGGGGTGTTTGGCCCTTGCCTTCAGACCTCCTTAATGGAGCTAGGAAAAGGGGCCAGTCAGGGATGTTAACAAGGAAACTTTGGCACAGTGGTATTCAAGGTACTGCAGAGGAAGAAGTTCACATCATGGTGTGTGTCATTGTATGTCTGTGTCTGTGGCTCTGTTTCAAGTTATCCAGGAATTTTTTTGTTCAGACATTCTGTTTTAGTAGGTTGCTTCTCTAGGTGACAGTATGATACTTTTATTGACTTGAAAGATTTCATCCTTTTCTTTTATGGTTAATTTATTCATTTCAAGTAACTTATTGAGTGAATCTGGTAGATTTGAAGAGAGATAAGAAAAGATTAAATGATATAATGACAAAATTTTACCAACCCTAGATGATATCTTCTTATATTTTAGGTTGTTAGTTACTCTTTTTTTTTATATCAATTTTTAAAGTGCAATATTTAAAACTTTTTTTTTGTCCTGTTTGGAATGAATGTTGTTTTTTAAATTTTGAATTAACTGTTAGCTTATATCTCCTATAAAATGTCTGTTGAAACTTTTAAAGGGATACTTCAATTTAGTTGGATTTGATTTTTCATTTTTAATGATCACTTGTAGAAATTTAGGACTGAAATTGTACCTTTTGAATTGTAATAAGTTGGTTATCACATCACATTCTTTGAAGTCTGACTGATTACTGATTAGACTATCATTAAGACTGATTAGGCTGAGACTTCACAGTTTTCTTTTAATCTTAGCTGTTGAGCCTAAATCAGAATGGACAGATGATTATTAATTGCTGTTCAGTTGCTCATATTCTTTTCTGTAGAGGAAATTCTATATGGTATACTTATAATAGATAGTTCTGCTTTCATCAAAAGGCTGATTAATAACTTGCCAGTGATTTAGCTAGCTTATTTGCTTCTATATTAAGATCTGGTGTATCAGACAAACCCCCTCACCTTTTTCCTTTATTGCCCCATCTTTTATCTCATTTTCTCTTTCACTATCTGGATGACCTTTGTTAAGTCACGTGCCATTTTCCTCATCTATAGACTGAGTAGGTCGTACTAGGAGGAGGTAGTACATTTTAAGCATGGGGTGGGGGGATCAGGAGATGACCTTTTTAAATAAATTCATGGAAGCAGGTAGTGCCATGTCAAGTTTTAGGAATAGCTAGTTGTCTTCTGAAGCTAGAACTTGGAGCACATGAAGGAGAATGATGTGAAACATGTTGGAGAAACCAGATTGAAGTCATATTAATGAAGATTTCAGCTACCAGGTTGAAGTTTTTATATTTTTCCTAAAGACAACAGGAAGCTACTGAAGCATTTTAAAGAAGAATATGATATTATCAACCTGATCTTTTCAGAAGATTATTTTAGTGACCATATGAAAGATACATTTGAGAGACCTTTATATTAAGGAGACATGTTAGGCATATAGAGTAGTCCAGTACTCATTTTGGTTTATATCAGTCCAGTATGTCACCTGAAGATGATGAGACCCTGAGCCAGGGTTGTATCTTTTTGAGTGGAGAGGACAAATGTAATATGTTAAAGAGAGGGAAGCCTCAAGACTTGGTAACTAATTGCTATTCTATAGGAGAGAAAACAGGCAGAGGACTTTGAAATTTTGGATTTTAAAATTGAACAACTAGAAGAATGATAGTACTATCAAACATACTAATGGGAAATTTTAGAGGAGGAGAAGGTTTAAGGGAGAAGATACTGAGTTGGAAACATTGACATAATATTCAATCATGTTGGATATTTTGAGTTTGGTTACTAAACAGTTATCCAGTTGATATTACAGAAGCACTGAATTCGTAAATTGTAAAGAAAAGGCAGGTTCCAGGATGTGGTTGCCAGAGAAACATTCAGAAAGTTGTATCCCAGTATTTGGTGAAAAAATTTTATACTATAAATATTATACATTAGTGTAGTTGGCTATGCATTTTCCTAAAGAGGATATTCATGTCTAAAAATTTACCAAATCATGTAAATGCTAAATTTCTATAGGAAAATGCTTTTAATTGACCATGAAGTCTCAGGAAAAAAATTGTGGATTTTTTGTTTGGTCTCTTTTAGAAATTTGATTGTGGAATATAATCTATCCCCTGAACATTTTTATAATGCTGGAGAAACTTCTATTTTAGTGGTACTTGTCAAGTTCTACCTTATCAGTGTTAAGTGAATCCATTGCCAGATGGTTTTCAGTAGAATAAGGGCAGATTAACTGTTCTTAAGCATGTTAATGCTTTAGGCTTGCATAAAAATAAAACCTTTGGTGATTGGAAAATATAATCAACCCAGAGATTGCTAAGGCATTACAAATTTCCTTGTTCCATACCAAGTTAATTCAGGGATAAAGAAATAATTTTGATTCGTTTCATCAATTGAAATACTTTCAGTGAAAGAACTTTTTAGAAATATAGGCTTACCTGAAAATAGCAAATCTAATACTATGACTTGATAATTGTAGACGCAACTCACTCATATATAACAGTCTTATAATTTTCCCATTTTCTTGCCTGCCACTGTTAACTTGTTGATTTAAACTATGGACCTATGAGAGCATTATTAACAATATAGAAAGCTGGTGATAGAAAAGATTTAATGAGGAATTTTGTAAAATATTCAAGCATTATATGGACCCTTTAGTTATATTGCAAAAGATGCTGTTTTTCATTTCTTCAAATTGTTACAAGTGAAATTTAAGAAGGGTATGGAGAAAAATGTAGTTCATGGTCTGTAGAATTGAATTCTGATGATAAAGAATTTAAAGACATCAAAATTAGATTCCACAAAAATTGAACAAATACATGCTAAAACTATAGATTCTCATTAACAAAAATATTTGCAATGATTGAAAAGAACTTTCTAAGTCTTATAAAAAAATTATCAAACTCCTGGAATCACAATTTTCCTCCCAGTTTAGTCTCCTCTGTATGATTTGCTTACAGTGAAATTCTTGAAATAGTGTATCTTTCACATTACTTTATGATCTTATAAACAAAGTAACCATTTCCTGGCATTCTGCATAGATATAAATGACCTTGAGTTTCAAATTCTCTCCCTTCCTCACACTCCAGTTACATAGTATAGGTTAAAGGAAGTTACATAGTATAGCTTAAAAATGTATAGTCATGATCACTACAATAGTCACATTATAACAGTAAATATAATTCCCCCCCCCCCCCAAAAAAAAGAGAAGTCCCAAGAAATAAAGAAGTTAAAAAAAAACATGCTTCAATCTATATACAGACACTGTCAGCTCTGTCTTTGGGATGATAGTATTCTTTATCATAAGCCCTTCAATATTCTCTTGGGTCACAGTATTGTTGAGAAAAGGTCGATCATTCACACCTGATCATCCTGCAATATTTCTGTTACTTTTGTACAAAACTTCACATTGCATCTGCTCATGTAAGTTTTTTGAGCATCCTGTTCATCATTTCCCATAACAGAATAGCATTTCATCTCAATTACATACCACAATTTGTTCATTCATTCCCCAGCTGCTGAACATCCCCTCAAACTCCAGCTCCCTGCCACCAGAAGAGAGCTATTATAAATATTCCTATACATACATATATATATATATATATATTTTTTTTTTTTCTTCCCATATTTCATTTATTCTGGGATATAGATCTAGCAGTGACAATGCTAGACCAAAGGGAAAGCATGGTTTTATTGTCCTTTGGCTTATCATAACTGTTGAATCATTTCACAACTCCTCCAGCAGTGCATCAGTGTCTGAATTTCCTTATATCCTTTCCAACATTTGTCTTTTTTCTCCTTTTGTCCTATTAGCCAATCCAGTATGTATAAGGGACTTGAGGAATTGTTCCAACCCACATTTCTATCAATAGTTAGAACATTTAAAAAAATGATTTAAATAGATTGCATTGATAACCTATTTAAAAACTGTTCATATTTCTTAATCATTTATTAATTGGGAATGGCTTTTATTTTTAATAAATTTAACTCCATTTCCTGTGTTTGAGAAGTGAGGTCTTTATCAGAGAAACTTGTTTCAATTTTTATTTCCCCACAGTTGCTATTACTAACTGTATTTCCCTACATCCTCCCTCCCCCTTTATTCTATTATCTTTCTTCTTTCACTCTGTCCTCCTCAAAAATGTAATACATCTGACTATTCCCTCCCCTAATCTTCCCTCTCTTCTTTTACCTTCCTTTCTCCTCCATTCTCCCCTCCCCTTTCTTCTATCCCTTTCCTCTTGGGTAAGAGAGATTTCTGTACCAGTTGAGTATGTAGACTATTCCCTCTCTGAGCCAATTCTAAAGAGAGTAAGGTTCACTCATCCCCCCCCCCCATCTTCCCCCTCTTCTACTCTACAGCAAAAACTTTTTCTTACCCCTTTTATGTGTAATAAACTCACCCCATTCTACTTCTCCTTTCCCTTTATTCCAGTACATTCCTTTTGTACCACTTTTTCCATCTGGCCCAAATTAGTTTTTTAAGATGTTATTTTCTGCAGTATTTTTTTGGTATCTCCTTCACTAAGCTGCATACTCAGTCATCATGATTTTCCTGCATTGTTCTCATTTCTCTTCCCCATTTTTCCTCTACTTCCCTAACTTGATTTTTGAAATCTTTTTTGAGTTCCATGGCCTGAGACCAATTCATATTTTTTCTTGGAGTCTTTGGATGTGGAAGCTTGACTTTGTCATCTTTTTTTTTATTAAAATGGTTTTTATTGAGATATCTTTTTTGAATTCCTAATTTATATTTTTATTTATTTACACATTACTAAAATAGTCTTGTTATAAGAGTAAGCATAATCCCCCCCCCAAAAAAATTAAAAAAATACCTCACGAGAAATAAAGTGAAAGAAAAAGAGAAAAAAAATGTGCTTTAGTCTATGTCCTGATACCATCAGCTCTCTCTGGGGTGGATCACATTTGTTATTATAAGTCCATCATAGAAGTTACTTCCATATTTTTCTACAGTTGCTGTAGCTGATTGTAATTCCCTCCATCCATTCCTCCCTGTTACCATTTATTGCATTTTCTCTTTCTTTTCACTCTGTCCCTCTTCAAATTGTGCTGTGAGACAGCCGAGTGGCACAGTGGACAGAGCACTGACCCTGGGGCCAGGAAGCCCCAAGCCCACATCCCACCCCAGAGACCTAGCAACCACTCAGCCTCTTAGACCCGAACAAGCCACCCAATCCCACCACCTTGCAAAAAGTTAAAAAGAATGTGTTATATCTGACTGTCCTCTTCCATGATCTACCCTCTCTATCACCTACATTCCCCCTTCTCCTTTCCCTGTCCCCTTTCTCTCCTTTTTCTTCTAGATTTCTGTGCCCTATTAAAGTATGCTTGTTGTTTCCTTTATGAGCCTTTTCCAATGGGAATGAAGGCTCCCTCATTCCCCCCTCACCTTCCCACCTTTCATATCATTGCAAAAGGTATTTCTTTACTCTTTTACATGAAATATCTTAAGTCTATTCTACCTTTCCTTTCCCTTTCTCCCAGTACATTTCCTTTTCACCCATCAACTCCATTTTTATAATATATTATACCTTCAAATTCGATTCTCTTTGGTGCCTCAGACGGTCTATATATATATATATTCTAACTACTCTAATAAATAAGGTTCATATGTGTATTACCAATATTATCTTCACAGTTCAGCATCATTAAATCCTTCATAATTTATCTTTCTCATCACCCTTTCTGTGCTTCATCTGAGTCCTGTATTGAAGATCAAACTTTTTGTTCAGCTCTGGCTGTTTCAACAGGAACATGTGAAATTCCCCAGTTTTATTGAAAGTCCATCTTTTCCCCTGTAAGAAAATGTTCAGTTTTCCTGGATAGTTGATTTTTCAGTTGCATTCCAAGCTCTTGTTTTCCAGAATATATCATATTCCAAGCCCTACGAGCCCTTAATGTGGATGCTGCTAAATCCTGTGTAATCCTAATTGTACCACAATATTTGAAGTGTTTCTTGTGGCTGCTTCTAATATTTTTTCTTTGGGTTGGGAGTTCTGGAACTTGGCTATAATATTCCTGGGGACTTTTTTTTTTAAATCTCTTTCAGGAGGAGATTGGTGAATTCTTTCAATTTCTATTTTGCCCTCTGCTTCTAGGATATCAGGGCAATTTTCCTGTAGAAATTCTTTAAAAAATGAAGTCAAGGCTCTTTTCCTGATCATGACTTTCAGGAACCCTAAAATTCAAATTCTATTTTGCATGCCTACTGTCTATAGGGCATGTTAAGTAACTTGGTTGCCATCCCTGTAAAAGGAAGATTTTGGATTGAATTAACTGCAGTGTCATTTCCAGTTGTTCATTTGTAATCCTTTGCTCTTGCATGTAAAAAATTTGATGAACATTTAGAAATGATCATTTTTGCTCCCCACTCCCTGCCCACACAAAAAGGTTGATGCAGGATGGATATTTTTTAAAAAGGAATTAGTTGCGAGTCTCATCAGTCCTTTACAAAAGCTGAAATTAGCAGTTGTCTTGTTTATAAGATGATAATGTCCAGTTGACAAAAAGCAAATGAAGTTAAATTCCTGGTGCATACTTTCCCCTTATTTTCCTTTTAAGAAAGATGAGAGTTGTGTGGGAGTTATACAAATGAAAAAATGTGGGTTTTGTTACTGCATCATTTATATAAAAATTACCTAATAAGTCTCCAATTTAAAACCTACCAAACTTGGAACAACATTTTAAAATGTTAGACAATTTTTATAGGAAAGGGAATTTTTAAAATACTCAAAAAGAAAATAAGATTCTTCTAATTGCAATCTTCAGTGATTAGCATGCCAGTAGAGGTGATATAATGTAGATTAGATGTGAAAACCATGCTATGAAATAAATATATACTTAAATTAGCAAGAAGATAGTTGGTAGATGAATTGATATTATAATTACTCTTGGGGCAAACTTTAGTTTCAAATAGAAGAGGAAACAACCAACATTTGTTGCAATAACTTAGACTTGAAGGAATACAATAGAATAATAGAACAGGGACTAGCATTAGCATTGTAGGCTAAGTACATTATATTGACTTTTACTATGTGTTAATTGTTATGTGGATATACTTTGATTCATAGTCTATTTGCTATTACAAAATGATATATATTTTTTGTAATTAAAATACAGGAGCTTTTCTTTGATTTGACTTTCCATTTCCTTTTTTAATAACAATTACAGTGAGGTTTTATGAAGCTTGGTGAACTTGCCTTGGGGATGTGAAGTATTAAAAAAAAAATTTCATAGTATGTTCTAGTCCCAAGTTAAACCACACTCAGAGAAACACTTTCAAAAAAATCCCAAACAATCACTGTTGTTCATGTTGACCTTACTGATTTGCCTTATATTGGAACAGTATATAAAAATTACTGATGATCAGAAATATTATAGTTTAAAGTCAGATTTTATTTCTTGAGAGAGATTCTTAAAAGATTTATAGTAGTATAATATTAATAATGATGTCATTTAAGACCAAGGGCCCTACCTTCTAGAAAAGGTAGGAAGTGAACTGGGCAAAAGGGGATTTTATCTGCTAATGAATGCAGAGGAAAGGATCTAATAGTTTCTTTTTAAAAGTTATAGTTTCTTTATTAGCCATTGATTTTCCTTTAAAAAATAAAGCTGTAATTACTAATTCCTAAATCCATTATGCATTAAGACAAGAAGACAACAAGAGAGATTTGTAGATTATGCTATTTGTATTTCAGCCACCCAGATTCCACCTCTGTGGCAAAAGCTTAGTCAATGATTAATGATTGCTTGGACAGTAATCATCTATCATATTTAGGGAAAGATGACAAGTAATAACTACAATCTGGAAAGATTAGGAATTAACACAAATACTTTTATTCTGTAGACCAGTTATCCTGAGACTTAACATTTGTCTGTGGGCTTTAGGTTTGCAATTGTATTTATAAAATAAGGTATTTTTGGCAATGAGTGGTATTTGAGGCAGTGGTTAGTGGCATTCTACCATGTCCTACCAAATGTACTTTTCTCTTTCAGTGTCTACTATTTTTTTGTTCTCTGCTCCTTTTCTCATTTTACTGCATCTTTTCTACATTCCTTATTTTTCCTTCTCTTCTACCTATACCTTACCTCTGAAGGTATCATTTCTTTACCATGATAGTGTTTGCTTATTCCTCCTCTAATGTTTCATCACTATTTCTTTCATATTCAAGATAATTAGAAATTGATAGGAATAAGATTCAAGCATTGTTTAAATTTTTTCTCTGCTCTCTTACAAATGATCGTCATCATTTCATAGGAAGACAGAGTTGGTAGAAATAAATAAACAGAAACATGAAAAAAATATATTTTGGTCAGTAAAACAGATTAGTCTTTAAGGGTGATCCTGCTTTTTTTTTGTTAAGAAGGCTGAAATATAGTATTCTAAATTTAGTTAACATGATCAGCTAGATTGCATGTGGAAACCTTGTTTAAGTTTTATTGGTATAAATAAATACATTAGATGAAAAACGCTCAAGGGCCTTTTATCATCTAATTTTCCCCCTATTTCCAGCCATGCAGGAGTTTTTATAGTAAATACTTCCACCAACTTGAGAAAAGTCTAAAATACAGAATTGCAAGGAAGAAGCCTACTTTCATTTAGCTTGGTAATTTTGTAACTTTGTAAAATGTAACTTAACTATATGAGTATGTTTCTGCATAAGTTCAATGTCTGTGCTCATTTTTTACTATAAAAGATTAAATTCCAGAATATAAGGTGTGTTCAATTTAATTGTTAAGTATAAAATTTGCACTTTATAGTCAAGAAACATTTTTATAACAGGTAACAAGGACATATTAGAAATATTGCATTATTTTGTTTAAATTGTTTAAAGTGTATCGTGATGCCATTTAAATACTGTAAGATGTTAAAGTTAATTTTTAAAGGTTTAAATATAATTTTTGTTATTAGTTCCAGATGTTGAAGTGAAAGGAGAGTCTTCAAGCTATTATTTCTTGTTGCAAGGTAATGACAATGGGCGATGTAAAGTGACGTTGATTTATTCAGCCAACCAAATCAATGGTTCAGCTGCACTCAACCTCATTCATGGAAATATGAAAGCAAAACCAAAAGAAAGTAAGTATTGACAATAAATGGAAAGTGATTATGTGATAAGGGGAAGGGGAGCAGAATTTATTAAACATATAATGTGGTCCCAGGACTGGGTTAAGTGCTTTACTGATACTGTTTCTTTTGATCCTTACCAAAATTCGAGGAGGTAGGTGCTGCTGTTATTCTCATTATAAGTTGAGGAAGTGGAGGCAGATAAAGTTTAAGTTACTTGCAAGGAGTTACATAGCTAATAAGTTCCTGAGACAGAATTTGAACCTAGATCTTCCTGTTTCTAGGACTATGGCCATCTAATTGCCTCATGGGTAGTTGTGGAGTAATGAATTCATTTAGTTTTAAATGGATGAAAAGAACTATAATTTCTTAATGTCCTTTTGGGCCAAATGCCTAATAATTCTCATATTTTATCCAAATTCCCCAAAGGGTAGTAGGCAATAGAATGCACATGTGTCAGTGATATCTCAGTGATTTTACTAAATTTGAGAGGAGGTCCTCTAGTATAGTAGATCTTCTGTCAGAATTACTTGAGTTGGATAAGAATTCTGCAGAATGTGTTATTCCATTATCATTGGACAGAGTACTTTCATAATTAAGATCTCATTTCTATTAAAATATTCAAGCTTATTTTTTAAGCATATAAATATTACAGATATTCTTCTACAAATTTAGAAAGCACACCAATACCACATTAAAATAGATGAACCACAAATAAGATATATCATTAATATCTTTCCTTTAAACCAGGTATCACTCATGACCTAAAGCTGTTGCATTTAAAATGCAACAAAATCTTATTTTTAAGATAGCAAGTGGTTCTTGAGCTGTAGTTTGCTTGACTTCTACAATATAAACTACCAAACCATCATTATAGCTTTTCTTTGGATAAATTCTTTCTCCTGTTCTGTTCCTTCTCAGCCTACTCACTTATCCATATTTCTTCTCTATTTCAGTTTCTATCTAGGAATTCACTGTTTTTTGCAAAAGTTTCTGTGAAGTTTAAAGGGAAAAAGAAGGGATAACTCTGGAAATTATTAATATTTCCTGAGATCACATAGTTTAAGCAAGGAAAAGGTTTAGATAACACATAATTTTACTCATCCTACTTTGTATTAATTGCAATATTTGAATGCTGTGTAAATGCCTTTTCAGTGAGTGACCAATCATACTCCATTCTTGTGTATCACATAACATTAACAGTCCTAACAATTATTAAAGCCTTAAATTACAATTTATATATAAATATAAATATATATATCAGCAATAGGGGAAATATACTATAATTATTTTTTTCTGGAAACTGAAAAGTAGTTGATTGTATGAGAAATTTTTAATGATGATTTTGCTATACTCCACACAGGCTTTCCTGTTGATTTCCTCTGTCCACTACCATGTTTCTCTGGAGAGCAGCTTGTACAGAGAGAGAAGCAACTGACTAAGGTTCAAGATTTGGCTTTGAAGGAATATCTGAGTAAGTAAGGAAGAGTGTACATCATATAAGCTTAATACCAAATACTGTTGATCATCTTAATTCCAGGTCGATTTGCAGATGCTTATTGTATTGGAAAAACTTTAAATTATTATCGGAAAAGTGTACTCATTTTAGCAAATAACAAAGAATTCTTCATTTGGGAAGTTTAGAATCATTGTCTTAAAATCTGGCAAAGAAAGAGCCTCATGTCTTAAAATTCGAGATCTTAAATAAGGTGCTGAGTACTTTGTATGTATTTTCTCAAACATTTCAAAAATGTATACCATTGGCTTTTATTTCAAATTTTTAATATAAAATTATTACATACTGATCTGGTCAGGAATTTTCAAATACCATTGTGACAGACTTTTTCCTGTTTTAGTCTCCCTGAGTCTGTAGATATTAGGTTATCTTTCAAGTGACATCACCCATACACATACCTGGAAAAAAAAATCTTAGAAATCATCTAATGTGCTCCACCCCCTCCATTTTTCAGTTGAGAAAAATGTTAATAACCTGTCCACAGTTAATAACGCAAGTTTTGACAGAGCTGGGTTTAGAACTCTTGTGTTCTAACTTCTAATTTAACAAAATTTCTGCTTCACTTGATAATTGTAATTTATAGAGACTTTTGGCAAAATAGCTTTTGACATGTTTTGTGAGGCAGTCTTCCCTAATGAGTACCATGTTAGACTTGGGAGTCACGAAAACCTGGCTTCAGATTTCACCTTAGGGGCGGCTAGGTGGCATAGTGGATAAAGCACCAGCCTTGGAGTCAGGAGTACCTGGGTTCAAATCCGGTCTCAGACTCTTAATAATTACCTAGCTGTGTGGCCTTGGGCAAGCCACTTAACCCCATTTGCCTTGCAAAAAAAAACCTAAAAAAAAAAAAAGATTTCACCTTGGATATATAACCCAGCCAAATCACCTGACTACTCTTAGATTCTCTTTCTTAATATGTAGAACTGGAATAAAAATACCTGTAATACTCACCTCATGGAGTTGTTGGAAAAAATCATATAAGGAAATATATGTCAAACGCTTAGATTTAAAAATTCTACAAAATACAGGTTATTATTGTTGTTATTCTAATGTTATTATTTACTGTTATTTTTTAATATCTTTATACCCCTGGATTGTCTTCCAAAATAACATAAAGGTATACTTCACATAATGCTGTCCTGTCTTGTAGTGTCATTTATATGGTATAACTAACCCCTATGGTGACATCTAGCTGATCTTCCATTACTTCTTGAATCATATTGCTTCTATAGAACCCACCACTCCCTTAAAAAAAATCATTTTTTCTAATATCTTGTTTTCAGAGAACCAATTGATAATGTTAACTAAGGTATGTATTTATAAGTACAATCAGCTTTCCTATGGGACACTAGGTAGGATTGCCTTAATTCCATTGCATTGGAGCTAGTGGTCTTAGAATTACTGTGAGAACCTTATGATTTCCTATTTCATGCTTTAAAGTTTGTCAAAAGCACTTTAGATTTTCACAACTATCTTGAAATGGATACTATCATGAGTGATTAAATAATTTGCCATGGATTACACAACTGGTGTTTCTGGAGTTGGGATTGTACCTTTATCTTCTTGACTGCCTAACTATTTACTGTGCAGGAATCATGATACAAGTGAGGGAAAGAAGATAGAAATGGCATCTCATGCCTTTTGTTTTTGCTATCTTATCTTAGCCTTTTCTTCAGAGGTAGTCTCTGACCTGAATTCTGAATTTTACAGGTCAAACTGTAAATTGGGGGGGGGGGGTGTACATATATATCTTAGAGGTTTAAAAGGGACTTAAAAATAAAATGGCATCATTTAAACTGTAAAAGGCTCATTTTTTTTTCAAAAGAATTTTCTTTTTATTTCTTTTTTTTTTATTTACAGTTTTCCTGCTTGTAGGATACATAAAACTTGCATTGTTGTTCTCAGAAAGATGAAATGACTTTCACAGGGTCTCTTCCATCTAGTGAATCATAGTATATAGTAGTGCTCTTTCCATTAAATACTTTCCATTAAATCTCAGCTCCCTCATTTCTACCTAACTAATTTTTAAAATATTAGGTATCTTGTTCTTAATAATCATCAGGGAAAGAGATTTCTCTAACCTCTCTTAGTAACATTTGATTTACATATCTTTACAGGAAAAAAATTGTGTCTGACCTAAATTTCTCTTTCTGTGTTTTAACATAGTCCCCTTTGTTCTATGCTTATACAAAAAAAAAATCCTGTAATTATTTCAGGCTCTGAATAAAGGAAATTATTATAAGTTTCTAGAAGAATCTCTGAATTAAAGAAGTGGAATGGACCTAGTAGTCATCTGGTACTCCAATTTCCTGTTACCACCAAGAGTTTGAAACTATTCTTATTCATATGCTCCATGGCTGTGAATAATAAACATTGTAGAATTATAATTATAAACTACCCAAAGAACAATGGGAAAATGGATAGTAGTCAAAATAGAGTATAGCATAATATCAGTGATTTTATTATGATTTTTGTGTAAGAACAAAAGAAATCATTTGGGCATTGGTGTTGAACTCAAACAGATATAGGGACCACCAGACCATACACAAGGATTGCAGTGGGTCATTTATGTACTTAGAAGATCACACTTTATTTTTTTATTAATATATTAACACATTAAAATCAGATAGGAACTACATTTTAATCTGTATTGGACTGCACCCAGGAGAATTAAGGGCCTCATGGGCCCACAAGCTAGGTGTTTGACACTGCTGATCTGAGACATTTGTGACTTAACAAAGGAGGTAGGCTACTCGTGTAGCAACAGTGGAGGGATAATGGAAATTAGGTTCCACTATTGCACTGGTATCTTTAAGAATATAAAAGACCTAGAATTAATCAATAGGGATTGTCTACATTTTCTTGGACTTGGTATAAGGTACTCTTCCATTTTAATCTTCATAGAATAAACAACTCAAAATCACTTCAGTTTTCCTGCCTCCAAAGCTAGTACCTTATTTCCCAGTACCAGTCTCATGATTATGTGCCTGTTAAATTCTACTCACCTTTTAAAATCTATTTAAACATTATCTCCTGCAAGGAATCTGTTCTGATTCCCATAGCATTCCTCTACAAACTTCATTTACTACTTTGTTTCATAGTATTCATATTTACTTAACATAAACTTCAATTCAACAACTATTTGTGTTGGTATTTCATTCTCTTAATCTTTAAGCTCTGTAAGGTTTTGGGCCAATCTGATCTAAACTATATCTTATTTAATGCATTTATGCAGTTCACTATAACAATATTTTAAACCTGATGGAGTTTGTATTTTTCTCTTTCCTTACAAATCATACCATAAAAACTAATTAAGTGTTTGCAAAGTTCGCATATAATACATCTTGTCATCTCTGTGAGTGTACATATAGTCTTTTATTATAGAAAATAATATAAGTAGTTTGACAGACTTTTTTATACCACCCATGATGATAGAAATACTTATAAATCAGTTTTAATAACAGTAGTTCCAGAAGTCATGATTCATTTACTTTTAATTTTATCTCTTGTCAACAACTTGCATTTTTTTGTTGATATAATAAGTGAAAATGGCCATTGTAAGATGGCCATCTATTTGTAATGTACAAAGCTAATCTAGTTATACCAGGGACAGGAATCTCCAGTCTGTGGGCTGACCCTGCCAAGGTAACTGCAGGTGGGACTTGAAATTCAATAAATCTTGGAGTTTTTAGGGGTGAATGAATTAAATATTTGACCAAAGATAGCCTGTGAATGATGTTGTAAATATTCATTTGACCCTTGGCAGAAAAAAGGTCCCTACCCCAGTACTATACCATGAAAAATCTGTTACAGTAAAATTGGTACTACATTTAGATATTTGATTCAGAAAAGGCTTGTATATGTTGACAGTTAAATTTATATTATAATAAATGAATTATAATTAGGATGTGAAGTTGGAATTTTTGATTTTATCATAATTGGATCTATTTTTGTCTCATAGGAAGAAAGAAATCTATAGAACAGCCTGTTACAGTTTCTGCTGATGAACTCAATACTCTGTTATCACTCACAAGAGAACGTTTTATAGAATTTTTTAATGCTAATATTCCTAAAACAGCTCTTCACAAGATTAGAGACAAAATCAAAACTTCAAAAATACTAAAAGGTAAGTATTTCTTTTCTTTAAATTTATATTCTATGTATTTTGCTACATCTGTTAATCAAAACTCATACATTTTCTTTTAGTGTTATAAGTATTTAAAAACATTGAATATTTTTCAAAAGGCTAAACTTTATCATAATAAAATATGCATTGTTTCATCTGTTTTGTGAAATTTAAAAAAATTGGAAACTTGAGTTTTTTTCTATTGTCTTTTTTAAGTGTTTTTGCAAGGCAGATGGGTTTAAGTGGCTTGCCCAAGGCCACACAGCTAGGAAATTATTAATTGTCTGAGGCCAGATTTGAACTCAGGTACTCCTGACTCCAAGGCCAGTGCTCTATCCACCTAGCCGCCCCTTTTTCAGGTTTTTTTTTTTTTGCAAGGCAAATGGGGTTAAGTGGCTTGCCCAAGGCCACACAGCTAGGTAATTATTAAGTGTCTGAGGCAGGATTTGAACCCAGGTACTCCTGACTCCAGGGCTGGTGCTTTATCCACTGTGCCACCTAGCTGCCTCGAGCCGCCCCTTTTTCTATTAAGCCTTATGCTGCGTAAGACAATGGATAGAGTCAGACTTGGAGTTAAGTTAGGAAGACCTGAGTTCAAATATTGCCACAGGCACTTATTAAATATGTGACACTTATCCCCCATCTCAATTTCCTCATGTTTAAAATGGGAATAGAAATAGTAATAATAATGATGATGGTGGTGATGATGATGGTAATAGCACCCTATGTCCCTTTGGAAGATAAAATTCTCTAATGTGATGAATAGTGAGGGGGGAAGTATGCAGAAAAGATAGAGAAGGTATCAGAAACTATTGGAGCAATAGAATAGTTCAGTATTATTGAAGCAAAGATGGAAGAAAAGTTTCAAGAAGATATGATCAAAGACAACAAAATTCAGTTCAATTAAACACATTTTTCTTAAGGATTTGTGATATTCCAGAGCCACTATACATGCTCCTAGGCATATTAAAGTCAACCTTATACTGTAAGATACACCATTGTTGCAAGATAACTTGATGAGCAAGAGATGAAGCACTCTGCAGATGAACAAAAGTTTCCTGTAGAAGATTAATGGTCCCCAACCTGAACCTTGAAGGAAGCTAATGATGTTAAGCAACAGTCACTAGACTAGAGTGACCAAGAGTAGGAGTGAGATAACTCCTGTGGAACCCACAGAGAAAGATGAAATGTCAAGTTCAGGCTGCAGATAATTGTTCAATCTGGATGAGACATTGAATTCATAAAGGCATTTCAGCCAGCTGGTATTATGCATTGACTACTCAGCTTGTAGTCAGGAAGACCTGAGTTCAAGGCCTTCCTTAGATACTTACTAGTGCTGCATCCCTGGGAAAGTCACCCATACTTCACTGCAAATTCAGTTTCCTTATCTGTAAAGTAGTAGCATCTCTCTTCTAATATTGTTGTAAAGATAAAATGAGATAGCATATATAGAGAGCACTTTGCTCCTTTAAAGTATTATATAAATGTTAACTGTTATCATCATTGTCATTATTATTATTTTAATTAGCTGAAAAGATAGATGGAAGCCATATTGTGGAGGACTTTAAATTCTAGGTTGAAGATTGTTATCTAAGAGGAAATAGTGAGGCTTTAAAGATTTTTTAATAGAAAAGTGACAGTTATATTTTTGGGAAGGTTATTTTGACAGTTGTGTGGAGGATGAATTGAAGAGAAAGACTGAAAATAGGGAGATCAGTTTGAAGACTTTTGGGTTACTGGTTGTGTTCTAAGGCGGTTGGACATACTAGAAGTTTCACTTTTAGATAGGTAGAAATGTTTCTTAGAGTTTTTGTTCTTAAAATTGCATTAAAATATTACACAAAGAAAACCATGAAATATGAAATACATGAATTTTTTGTTTGGTTTTCCTATTCCCTGTGTTGACATTGTCCTTCATAATTTATGTTTATACAGTCTTTGTTGTCAAAAGGATCATTTTTGTTGAATTATATGGAAATATGTCAATAAATGATTTTTTTTAATTTATCTGTTCATCTGTATTCCCTCCACACATAGTCTATCTGAGCAAATAATGTTTCATTTTTATACTTTCAGAGAATAGTATCAATATTGAGGGTAGTTAAATTTTTTGAAATGATTGTCCTGTAGAGTATCTAAGTAACTCAAAACAAGTTAGTCAACTCATTCCTTCTCAATTTAATTTTTCCCATAATTTTGTTTTCCTCACCCCCTAGAAGGCAGTCTGTTAGTCTTACATTGTTTCTATGATACACATTGATCTAAGTTTAATGTGATGAGAGAGAAAGCATATCGTTAAGGAAGAGACAAAGTATAAGAGATAGCATCACAAAGTAATGGTTTTGTTTCATTTTGTTTTTAACATTAAAGGTAATAGTCTTTGGTTTTTGTTCAAACTCCACAATTCTTTCTCTGGTTACAGATGGTATTCCCCATCTCAGTTACCCTCAGATTGTGCCTGATTGTTGCACTGATGGAATGAGCAATTCTATTAAGGTTGATCATCACCCCCATGTTGTTGTTGTTGGGGTGTAAAATGTTCTTCTGGTTCTGCTCATGTCATTCAAACATCAGTTCATGCAAGTCCTTCCAGGCTTCCCTGAATTCCCATCCCTCCTGGTTTCTAATAGAACAGTTTTGTTCCATCACATACATATACCACAGTTTGTTAAGTCATTTCCCCAATTGAAGGACATTGAATTTATTTCCCATTTTTTGCCACCACAAACAGGGCTGCTGTGAATATTTTTGTACTACTGTTGTTTTTACCCTTTTTCATAATCTCTTCAGGGTATAGACCCAGTATTGGTATTGCTGGATCAAAAGGTATGCACATTTTTGTTGCCCTTTGAGCATAATTCCAAATTGCTCCCCAGAAAGGTTGGATGAGTTCACAGCTCCACCAACAATGTATTAACACTAGATTATCTTGACATTTTCATAATTCTAAAAGCATTTCCCTCAAATGAAAAACTTATTTGTACCCTGCTAAATTCTGGTCTTCTGATTTCTCTAAAATGACAAATTTATTCTTTCACTTAAAACACTTTTTGCTAATTTTAGTTTTGTAAATAATAAAAAAATACCAGCCAACTTTTTAAAAAATAGCATAGCAAGTGAACAGAACATAAATAAAGCTAACATTTTTCTCCTTCCCATCAACTTTTGTTATCTCCTGTAGGACATAGCAGAATGCACTGTATATGAGTGATACAGTACTAAATAATTTTAATAATTAAAAGAGCTTGTGGTCTTTGTGTATAAATGGCCTAGGTAGTCTAATACTCAGAGCTTGTAGGCATATAGTTACTGGTAGTTTTATAAATAACATAATTCAATGTGTCAGCACCTTTTAAAACACGTAATAGGGAAAAAAAGTCTAGGCTTAGAATCAGAAGAGGCCATGATCTGAATCTCCCTATGGCTTGTTTCATCAGCTATTATGGATGTTGGCTGTGGTCAAGGTAGTAAACCTGTTTAAACCTTAGTTTCTGCCTCTGACAAATGTACAATACCAATACTTTTACTTCTTGACACAGTTGTGGTAAGGATCAACTCATATAATGTTTGAATTTTAAGAATGATTATAATTATGAACTATTATTATTATTACTGATTTCTAAAAAAAAAAATTTGTTCAGAATCCACTTTTCTGGAAACGAATCCCTTGGAATGGCCAGAAAGACATGTTCTTCAAAACTTGGAAACTTTTGAAAAAGCTAAGCAAAAATTCAGGTAATTGTTATGAATTAATGAAAACTATAGAAGTAGGATTAAACTTAACTTGTTATGTAGGCATAGAGTTGTATGTTTGAGTTGTCTGGTTGTCAGTCTGTTGTCAAACCTTATTGTTTCTACCATCACAGCATCTTTGGCATATGCCTCTTTTCTTCAATAGCACAGCTACCACCCAGGTGTGCTTAGATGCCAAAATGATCTTTCCAATGTACTGCTACCCTTGTCTCTTTATTACTTTAATTATCAAATACAAAATCCTTCATTTGGTTTTTAAAAGCCCTTCCTGCCTTTCCAGTTTTACACTACTCCATCTCCTGACTCTGTACCTTTGTACTGGCTATCCCTCATGCCTGAAATGCCTTCCCTCCTCTTCTTCGATTGGCATTCTTGGTTTCTTTCAAGACTCAGTTCAAAATTCATCTTCGACCTGAGATTTTTCCCAGGACCAGTTTCTTCTACTTGTAAAGAGTTGTTTATATGCTGACTCCTCCATTAGAAAGGGAATTGTATAAGGGCAAGGACTGTGTTTTTTACCTCTTCTGTTTATCCCTGTCAACAGCTTAGCACAGTTCCTGAAATATAATTAAGTGTTTGATAAATGCTTGTTGATTTGTTGATTTAGGGGACTATTTAGTGGTCTTTACTGAGTACCTAGGTGTTATTAGGTGTTTTATCACTTCATTTTTTGAGTTTGCGCTCTGAAAAATTTGCTTGTTTTCTACCCTGTGTCAGCACCAGAAATTAATTAAGGGAATGCCTATTCAACCCTTAATTTAGCATGACTGTTTGTGGACAAAAGATGCTTGATTTTGTTTCTGATTTGGTATGTAAAGTAAGTGGTTAATGGAGTAGGGAAGCTACTACCTTGTGATCTCACCTGATACACATCTGGAATAGCAGTACCCTGTGAACCATTATTTTTAAAATGCTTTGTTGTTCTTGTTTATGAAGTACTTCACAAATACAAATTATGCATTTTTCATATTTTATGAAGAATATAAAATGACCTAGTGTAATACTGCAGTCAATATTCATCAGTTGCTGGATAGAAATTAGAACAAGCCAAGGAAGCACTTTGTCAAGTTCAAAAATAAAATACATCATGATGCTAATGTCTGATTTCATTACATAAGTATGCTGTGGAAAGTTTTTAAAAATTATTTGATTTTTATTAGCCTTTATATCTTTCATCCAGAAATTAAGAATAGTTTTGAATGGGAACAAGGGCAAACATAAATATATTTGTCTTCTGTTAATAAAAGTAATTTACAATTCTAAAATTACAACCTTAGTATTCTAATCACATAGATTAGAATCCAATTTGGAGAATGAGAAAAGGAAGAGATGTTCTCTTTCATTAATGTAAAGTCATGAAATAAATACTCTGTAGAGATAAAGTATCACTTCATTATAGTTTGGGAATAGGGTGATGTGATAGGAGTTTTGAATGGCCTTCTGATTAAATATAGTGTTACTTCAGAGTTGCAAAGCTCTTCCTTTGAGACAAAATATAATTGTCTTCTTTTTTAGTTCTCAATACTATCTTTAGCCAGCTATTTTTGGTAAATCTTTTCTGATTATAATGAGCATCCAGCTTGGAAATCCAGAGACCTATGTTATAGTCCTGGCTGTTTTATTAAGAAGTTATATAACTTTAGACAATTCTTTTAACCTAGTGTTTCCCAGTTTGCTTATCTGAAAAATTAGAGTACCTTACACCTGTACAGTAATCTAAGCTTTACATAGTGCTTTTGTACCATTATTTCAGTTAGCAATAATATTAATGCCTTATCTACCGTATGTGACTATTGATAGCAGTACTTGGATAAGTATCAGATAGCCATCCAGAAGTCAGGAATTTCATGCTGGTGATTCAATACTTTTCCATAGACCATAATCATGGGTTAAAAAGACTTGAGAATTTTATGGGGCTCCATCTTTTCATGGACATGTTGAATTCCAGTCTTCTGTCAAGAAATTCTTAACAGGGCAAAAGTGACATAAAGGACAGTAGTTATTACCTAGAAAAATTTGCAGTTTTTTTAGTGCTTACAGAAGATACACTTATCAATATCATAAAAGTTTATACAGTTAAGATTTTAGAAACATTATATAATTGTGAAAGAGTATGATGTTTAAAGAAGAAATGGAAGTATGATGTGGTGAATCAGAGAAAATTCTGTAGAGGAGGTAGATATACTTACCTCAGTACTGTCCATAGGCAGGAATGGAAAATATCAGGCCAGCATTGCTGACTTATTCAGGGTAAAATCTATTTTTTCTTTCATGCTTAATATCTGATCATTCTCTCAGTTTTTAATCATTCATTCATTCAAGAAGCATTTATTAAGCACCTACTGTATTTTAATCGCTATGCTCACCTCTTGCTATACAAAGAAAAACCAAAATAGTCCTTGATCTCAAAGAGCCTACTTTCATCTTTTTAAAAAATTGTTTGTGTTGTGTGCATGTGTGTATTAACTTTATTTCTAAATATTTCTTTTCCATCCCCTCCCCAATCAACACGTTATTCCTTGTAAGAAAAAATAAGACGGGGGGGCCAAAGAGAGGTAACATTTTAACAAAGTATATAATCCTTTAATCATTTTTATTTCATGTCACTAATTTTTTGTGGTCAAGTTAAATTCTAATTCCTTTTTAATTGATTAACTTCCTCCTCCCCCTCTCCCTCAGAACTCCTATGCTGTCACGTTCATCTGAGCAATTGCTGGGCCATAAAGATGGCCATCGGGAATCTGTCACCTTACTAGATGCAAAAGAACTGCTGAAATACTTTACACCAGATGGATTACCAGTTGGGGAGCTTCAGCCTTTGCATATCCAAAAGAGGTAAGCTATTAGTACTTGTAAACTTATAAGTTTACTTAATAACACAGCTTCTGATTAGCTTCATTGTTTTTAGCACCATATTGTTGAGGCAGAGGTCTTCCCCTTATTTTCTGTGGTGTGCCACTGTTCTTAACACTGTGGTAGGTTACAACCTAATAGATGTCATGTCTTATATACTGCTGACCAAGGGAAATTAGAATAGAGGAATAAATAGACCTTTACGTATTTGTTTTCTCAGCCACTGTTGGAAAAAGTTTTCAAAGCCTAAGCATTACTGATGATGAACCAGAAGTGTCTTTGTATAGAAGATGACATATCATTTTTAGTCTCTGAAGAATAAATTCTATCTCTTCAAAAACACTTTTGACTTGTCCTCTAGCTTTTACTACTGCCACTAGATGGTGAGAAGAGTGAATCAGTCTGTGTTTTCAAAGAATCTCTATGTACATTTTACTATTAAGAAATTTTGGTACCTACAAGGAGGCATTACGCAGGACAGAGACTGGGGAAAGGAAGGGGTTGGTGGATTGGGAAGGAATGAGACATAGTGAACATGTATTTGTTGAGTACTTCCTGCCAGACACTGACAGTTAAATGTTGGGATACAAAAAAAGGCAGAAGCAGTGCTTCTCTTCAAGAGCCCTGCATTCCAGTGGAGTTGACATATTCTAAATCACATACAAAGTCCATGGGAGGTAATTTCAGAGGGAATGTGCTATCGGGGTGGAGAAGTGAGGAAGCCTAGACAGCCTAGACAGATTGCCTAGAGAAGGTAGGACTTGAGTCTTGATGGAAGTCAGGGAAATAAGAAGTGGAAGTGAGGTAGTGACATTTCAGGAACAATATGAGGGGTATCCTAGTGGATGCTTTGCAAATAGGATGATGCAGTTATATCATAGAGAACAGAGAAGGAAATAAAGTGTGAAAAGATTGGAAAGACAGGAAGGGGACAAGTTTTGAAGGTCTTTGAATGCCCTGCATAGGAACTCAGATTGAATGTCAGTGTTATTTCTATATGTGTGTACTACCCTGGATAGTCTCCAGGGTCCTGAGTTCCTCTCTCTCTACTCCCTGTTCCTTCCTCCACCAGGTCAGTAATCCCATGACCAAAACAGCAACCAATTTCTTCAAAGCTGGAACTCACCCTGATCTTGTAAGGTGCATGTTTTCTATCCTTTAGAATTGAGACTTTTGAGAAAAGACTATGTATTTTTTTTCCTTATTTTTATTTTTTATTTTTTTTGAATTTTGCAATTTTCCTTCCCCCACCCCACCCCATAGAAGGCAGTCTGATATCATTTACATTGTTTCCATGCTATACATTGATCAAAATTGAAAGTGTTGAGAGAAAAATCATATCCTTAAGGAAAAAATAAAATATAAGAGATAGCAAAATTGCATAATACATAAGATGACTTTTTTATATTGAAGGTAATAGAAAGATTGTGTATTTTTAATAGGAACTAATCCTGTGGTAATTATTCACATGTTTATTGAACTATTGTAATGAGATAATATAAAGATCTCTTTAAAGTGTAATATAAACTGCTGTTATTATAAGTAAGCCTCTATAGAAGTCCTATTCTAATTCCCCATTGAGAATGAGACATCTTTAAGCCTAGATCCTGACAAGCTTTAGTAGCTTCTCTCAAGCTAGAAGACATAGTGAGAGACCTGGCATGTTCGTTAGCTGAACAGACTGTACTTCTTATCTACTGAGGTGTGGAAGAACTTTAATCCACAAGGAGAGAGTGTAGAGGAGCCACAATAAAGGAATGTTGCTCAGCTTGTCAGGGGTGCATGGAATCTTTGACCATTATTAGCTATGCGACCATAAGCAAGTAATTTACTCTCTGAACCAGTTTCTTAATTATAAAATAGGGATAATAAAGGATATGGTACCTACCCCACAGCATTATTTTGAAGTTCACATGAAATAATTAAAAAAAAAGTACTTGGCAAAATTGTTAGATTTTCCTGATTATAATTACTGTAGTAACCATGTTCAGAAAGGAAACAAGCTAAGTCAAATATGACCTCTTCTTGATAAAATCAATTGGCTCTTTGTGTGTGGCTCTTCTTTTCCTAACTGAGCATTCCTTTTTTAAAAAATTAATTTAAATAATAAATTTTATTTAAATAATAAATGGTTTGCAAAATACTTTACAAATTTTTATTATATAACAATTTCTGGAAGATAGATACTATTATTAAATTCAATTTACAGATGGGGAAACTGGATCAGACAGAATTTAAGTGATTTTTCCCAGGTCATATTGCTAGTAAAAACTAAGACTGTATTTGAATTCAGGTCTTCCTAGACTTCCAAACTTATTGCTATATCCACTGGACCACCTAGCTGCTTTTATCAAATCTAACTTATTGATTTGTATGCCACTTTCCATACTCCAGTCTTGTACCTCTTTTAAATATCAAGACATTTGTCCCATTTCTAGTACTATATTAGATTCTTCCAGTTTTTCATTATTTTTTTTTTAGGTTTTTTTTTGGCAAGGCAAATGGGGTTAAGTGGCTTGCCCAAGGCCACATAGCTAGGTAATTATTAAGTGTCCGAGACCGGATTTGAACCCAGGTACTCCTGACTCCAAGGCCCGTGCTTTATCCACTATGTCACCTAGCTGCCCCTCTTCATTATTTTTCAATCGTGATAGTGATCAGCAATGACCTCTACTGCTTTTTAGTAATTTATCCAGATCTTGACTCAAATTCATCATGGACTGCTAAGTGTTCTTTTACTATCTCTCTACTTTACTAAGCTTTAGTCCTTTATTAAGTGTTTTTGCTTTAGTCCTCTCTGGTCAAATCAGTCTCTTGCAGAAAAAAAGACAAGCAAAATAAGAGCTACGTAGATCTGTCTTCTCTGTAACATGATTCCATGATCAGTTGTCCTGTCCCTTTTTTATATACAGTTTTTTTTTCTCTATATAACTTGAAGGAAATTCAGAAAACTCCATTGTATCATATCTCAACTTTTGTGTTTTGCCCACAGTATTAATTAGCAGCTTCTGTGCATCCTTAGCTTTGGCACTCCAGTGTAAATGTCCTACATTGGGGATTAATTGGTTTCATGCCCTGACTTTTCTGCCTACAACATTTTTGTAAATCATATCTTCTGCTGGGCTTAAGTTTCCTTAACTGTAAGAATGTTGAGTTTCTTTTTTTTTTTAATTTTAGAAAAGTTTTATCTATTTTGAGTTTTACAATTTTTTCCCCCAACCTTGCTTCCCTCCCCCCACCCCCCATAGAAGGCAGTTTGTTAGTCTTTACATCGTTCCCATAGTATGCATTGATCTAAGTTGAATGTGATGAGAGAGAAATCATATCCTTAAGAAAGAAATATATAGTATGAGAAAAAATTTTGGATTTCTAAATCCTAGTTCTAAATCCATCATCTTCTGCTGTTATTCTTCGATTGTTTCAGTCATGTCCTACTCTTTGTGACCCCATTATTTAGGTATTCTTGGCAAAAATACTGAAGTAGTTTGCCAGTTCCTTCTACAATTCATTTTATAAATGAGGAAACTGAGGCAAATAGATTAAGTGATTTGCTCAGAGTCAAACATCTAGAAGTCTGAGGCCAGATTTGAACTCTGGCCTTCCTGATTCCAGGCCCGGCACTCTATTCACTGTGCCAACTAATTGTCTTGTTCTTTCTGTGCTGTGTTCTTTCATTCATTCTGATTAATCTTCCCTTGCTTCCCTCTTCTGTATATATCTTTGTAAAACATGTTGTCATTAAGTTTCCTGTATATCTGCTTCAGTGTCTTTAAAATCATACATAAATTATATATACAAATACATATCGTGAATAATGACTTAATATATTACACAATGCAACTAAGAATTAATTTTTTTCCAGTTTAAGTTTTTGTAAGGCAATGGGGTTAAGTGGCTTGCCCAAGGCCACGCAGCTGGGTAATTATTAAGTGTCTGAAGCTAGATTTGAACTCAGGTATCCTGACTCCAGGGCTGGTGCTCTGTCCACTGCACCACCTAGTCACCCCAGTTTCTAATTTTTTTAAAGGACTTTTATAGTTGTGACTCCGTTCTTGTATTGTATGTCTCCCCTCTATTTTATTTGATCTGTTATTAAAGTATGTTTAATTTGTTCATGGCTCTAGTAAAATCATAGTATTTTGATCTCATTGTTGAATATTTAGTTCTTCTTTCTGGAAGGAATAACAGAGAGAATATTGAATTAAGCTCTTTAAGAGGCTCCCTGGGTCCCAGTTTCCTCATCTGTAAAATGGGGATAATAATTGCCCCTTTTTCTTTTTTTTTTTAACATACAGCTTAATAGATTTATTGGCATAGTTTTAAATTTCTTTTCATAATGGCTGGACTGGATAATAGCAAATCTAGGCATTAATTTTTTCACGATCACTACAGTATTTGTCATTTGCTTTCTTTCATTCTTTTCTGATTGTTTAAAAATATGGTGCTGGTGAGGGAATCTCAAGAAATGGTTTATTTTACATTTCTTTAATTATTGCTGACAGAGAATTTTCAAATAACTACTGATGGCTTAGCTTCTTCCTCTGAAAACTTCCTGTTTATATCCTTTGGCCATTTGTCATTTGAGGTTTTTATTCTTATAAATTTGACTCTGTTCCCTGTATATCTTAGAAATTAAACGTGTATCAAAAAAACTTTCTATAGGGGTTCTCTGTCCCTAATTTCATGCTTCTCTTACAATTTTAGATGCATTCGTTTTGTTTGTAAAAAACTTAAATTAATGCAATGAAAACTGTCTTCCTTTTTGCCTCCTTTGAGTCTCTCAATTCTTTGTAATGATTTTAAGATAAGAGCTACCTATTTCTATGCCTTCTGATGCTTTTTTAAAAGGAATAAAAAATGTAACGTATTAATTCTTAAGAATTCTCTTAATTCTATCCACATATCTGCCATGCAATTTCTTTCCTACTCTTCAAATTTGTAAATGATATTTCAATGTCTGAATCATGAATCATGTACCTATTTGGAGGTTGTCTAAGTATGCAATATAAAATGTTAGTCTAGACCTACTTTCTATCAGAGTGCTTTTCTGGTTTCTCAATGTTTCTTTTTTTTAATAATGAATTCTTACCCCAAGAGAGCTGGAATCGTTGGGTAAATAAAACATAAACTACTGCCTTGGTACTTCTTTCTGTATATTGTGCATCTAACCTGTTTTATTGATCAACCTCTTTATTACTCAGTGTGAAATTATTTTGATAATTATAACTTTCTAATATAGTTTGATAACCCCCTTGCTCCCCACTTTCTTTCCAACAATTTCCTTATATTCTTGATTTTTTGTTTCTTTAGATAATTTTGTTATTTTTTCCAGATCCATAAATGATTGTTTGATTAGTATGACACTGAATAAATAAATTTAGGTAGTATTGTTATTTTTATTATATTGGTTTAACCTATTCTTGAGCTATTAATATTTCTCCAATTATATCTACCTTTATTTGCATAAAGTTTTGTAATTATGGTAATATAGTTTCTGTGTCTACTTTATTAAATAGATTCTAAAGTATTTTATAATACTTATTTTATTATAAAATATATCTTAATTATTTAATTATATTATAAGATTAATGTATATTTATTTAGTTTATTATAATATATATTTTAAATGATATTTCTCTACTTCTTCCTGATGGATTTTTGTTGTGACAAAAATACTGAAATACTGATGATTTGTATGGTTTTTTTAATCTTGAAGTTTGGCTGGAGTTGTTCATTGGTTACCTTAATTTTTTAGTTGACTCTCTAGGGTTCCCTAAGTAAATTATAATGTATTTTTTCTAAATGATAATTTTGGTTTTTTTTGCCTATGCTAATTTCTTCAATTTCTTTTTATTGTTTTGTTTGCCCCAACTTTTTCACAGGGTTGTTGTGAGGAAAATATTTTTTAAATCTTAAAAAAGTCCTATATAAATGTAACTCATTGTTACTGTCTGGTTATTCTCCTTTGTCCTTCATTGTTTTCCTGTCATTCATCACTTTTACTGTAATTTTGTCTTGTTTCTCTTTACTTGATCATTCCAGCTTGGTATTTCAAAAGTGGTGGTGGATGTGTGGATTAAGTGTCAGTAAGCTGTGAAGAGTAAAGCAAAGATTTCTCATATAGAATACCAAAACCAAGGGCAGCTAGGTGGTGCAGTGAATTGAATAGTGGCCCTGGAGTCCGAAGGTCCTGAGTTCAAGTGTGGCCCCAGACAATTACTAATTACCCAACTGTGTGACCTTGGGCAAGTCACTTAACCTCATTGTCTTGCCAAACAAGAATACCAGAACCTGAGAGATATTTTTGGAGGGCTTTGAGATTCACAGGGATCTGTTACTTCTGGGTTCTGCTCTGTTCTTGGAAAAGTTGAGCTTGGAAAGGTTCATTTCATATCTTTTTGAATAGTTAACAGTGGAGAACTAAATTTATTGACCCCAAGAACCAAGTCTAATACTTTTTCAGATTTCAGCAGCTATAAGGTGTAAAGGGGAAAAAAAGGTGCTTTATGACTTTGGGTAGATATTTTCTATAATAGCTAAGAACGAGGCTTGAGAACAAAATTTAAGTAATCCAGTTATCAGACTAGTATATTATACTGTCATTACAGTCTTTGTTTTTCAAGACTGTCAGAGGTTGTACTTTAAAATAAAAATGGCATCCACTTCAGATTTTAAAATCAGAATGTGTTTTGATTAAACTCTGAAGAGCTAGTCAAAATACAGCTATTAAAAACTATGAAAAGCATAAACAATATGATTCATATGATTCTCCCTTCTACATCTTTCAAAGAAGGAAAGTTGTTTTAATGAAGAGCTTCAGAATATTTCTGTATTTGCAAGCAAGTCTATACTATACAAAACCACTGGTAGATAAAACTACCAGCATTTTCTGTATAGGCTGCAGCAGAGTTTCTGTGCTAATAAAGTAATGGACTTTTTTCCTCTTTCATACTTCATTGTTGAAGCTTAGAAGAATTGGGTTGCAAATAAGTCACCTGAGCTTTTCCTGTTGTGTTCAAGATGAATATTACCAACCACACTCAGCAGGGTGAAGGTATTTTTACTTTATTGCAAAGCCTGATGATTTTTCAGTACAATCTCTCGTAATCTGAAGCCATTTTATGCGTGTTGTATTTTAACCAGCAAACATTTGTGTGCCACACAGTGCCAATAACAAAGACCAAAGTGAAACAATCCCCACTGACAACAAGCTCACATTCCAAAAGGGAATATGAGATACACTTATTAAGGTATCCACAAAACACAAAGCAGCTACAAGGTAACTAGGGGTTTGAGGAGGGCAGAAAGAAGCAAGGTGCTAACATCTGGGAGGACCAGGAAAGATCTATGAAGAACTTGGCACTTGAGCACAATCTTGAAGGAGTTCCAGGTGTTCAAAACTTGGAGGTTAGGAAGAGAGCAAGCATTCTAAGAATGGAAGACCGCCTTTGCAAAGATATGAAGAGAGGAGATAGAGTACCAGAAGTGAAGAAGGCCAAGGTCCACATGATTGGATGGTAGAGAATGTATGGGAGGGAGTCATTTGTAATGTCTGTAAAGATAAGAAGGGATGAGTTGGCATGGTCAATCATTTCTGCACTTTAGGAAGAATTATTTAGACAGTCAAGTGAAGAATAGATTGGAGGGAATAAACTTGATTCAGGAAAGGCAAACAAGTTATTACTGTATTGCTATTACTGGGCAAGAAGAGATGAAGCCATTAACTATTTGAAATGGAAATAGTGTGATGTATGTTGGAAATACTGTGGAAATAAAAGTGACAAATTGGGCAACTGTATATATGTGAAGTTAATTAGAAGAAATATTTGAAAATGCCACTGAAACTGAAAATCAAAGTCATGTGAAGGACAGTGGTACTTCTGAAAGCTATTTGGAAGATTTTATAAAACTAAATATTATATAAATGTGAATTTTTATAATTATTGGTAAAAATCAAGTGATCAGAAAGAGGGAATGCATGAATCAAGAAATAGTGTCATGGGATTGAAATGCATAGTTCCCTTTCTTATGGTAAGCAATTAAAATTTTTATAAAAAGTTTGTGCTGCTCATCATACTGTATGTTTTCTCCCAGAAGTTCATTACTCGTATGCATTTTAGAGAGTATTTTAACAACAACAAAAAAAAGTTTTCTACAAAGTTCTTCAATAATCTAGTTCATTGGGAGGGTTTACTAAAGTGTACCTCAGTAATATACATTTTAGACCTTTTATATGTTAATAAATGGTATCTGTGATGCCCCCCCCCACAAAAAATCATCTTTGTCTCTAAATTCTGGTGATGAATAACAAGTTTGCCAAATTGGTTTTTGGTTGGGAGTCAGACAACTCATTACTTGATCTTTACTGGAAATGTTTCTAACCTTTCACTAGAGCTTACATTCACTTCCACCTTGTTGGAATGGAACTTTAGTAGATGTTCTTCAAAATTAATATTTAATAAATGCTAATATCTTTACTGAACTGATGAGAATATATGACTGAAAGAAGTAGGTGGATACAGTAGGTACAGGTTCAATAGATAGGTACAGGAAGATACAGTATATAGAGAAATTGCTTGGATTCAGGAACATCTGAATTCAAATTCGGCCTCAGACCTTTACTATGACCATGGACAAGTCATTTAACCCCCATTTGCCTTAATTTCTCCTCTATAAAATGGGGTCATACTGGAAAAGAAAATGGCAAAGTACTTTAGTATCTTTGCCAAGAAAATCCCATGAGCATGTAGAGTCAGGCATGGCTGAGTAACATAATGACAATATAGGAAAATGAATTATTTTCTCAATATAGCAGGGGTTGGTTGGTTGTCTATTTTGTTTTGCTAATATATCATAAACCTTCCAGAAGATAGTTATTATCATAATACTTTTTGATTCACTTGAAAGACTTTATTTGAACCTGTAGCATGATAAATCATCAATCAAAAGATGAATTAGAAAGAATTTACAAATAGTAATAAAACTAGAAAATATTTTTGTTTTTAAGTGGATGGATATGAAAGTGGTAAAACAAGTGTGTGAACTTTAGGGTCTTGAGCATTATCTTTCAGCTACTTAAGTAAGTTCTGCCCATTCTCTTCCTAATGTTGCCTTCTAATTTTCAGGAAAAAAAAATTGATCTTAATCTAGTTAACAAGCTTTATCTATTTTGATGTTTTGATTTGACATAACAAGAAATCACAGAAAAAAATGGCTCTGGGATTGAAGCCATGTAAAATGTATTACTCATTGAATGTCTAAAGTATTTTGCCTTCACAAAGTTTGGACAATAATGTGATTATGATTAAAGCAAATTTTTTTTTTGCAAGGCAGTGGAGTTAAGTGGCTTGCCCAATGTCACACAGCCAGGTAATTATTAAGTGTCTGAGGCTGGATTTGAACTCAGGTACTACTGACTCCAGGGGCTGGTGCTCTATCCACTGCACCACCTAGCTGCCCCCTAGGGCAAATTTTTAATGGATGTTTCTCTTAATCCATTTCCCTACTTCATCCTTACCAGTCTGCCTTTTTTTAACTACTGCAATATATCATATATGGTTTGCTTTTCAATTTCCTATAAAATTTTTTTATAAAAATGAATGGAGGAAGAAGTTTAAATATTAAGAAGCAGTTATGTTCTAGTCACTGTGCTAAGTGCTTTACAAATATTACCTTCTTTGATCCTCACAACCCTGGTTAGTGGGTGCTATTCTGATCCCCATTTTGGGGATAATGAGATAGAACTTATGTAACTTGCTCGTGGTCATAAATCATATACATGTCTGAGGCTTTTTTTTGACTCCTAGTCCAGCACTTTATGCAATGCATACCTGCCTTAGGTTGGGAGAAGACAATAGACAAAAGGGAGGTTAAAAGGGGAGAGATGATGGTACCAAGGTGGGGATATGATTTTGAAATTCAGAGGAAGTCAGAAACAGGGTCAGCAGAAGAATGAAGGTGGGTCAATCCCAGCCCCTTCCTCAAAATGGAGACTTCATCCAGGAAAGAAGTCAACAGTGGGACCAAGTGGGCAGGCCTTGCAAAGTGACATATTTGGGGACTTTGAGTCAACAAAAATCTGAGTTTCTTCTTACATTAGTAATGTAATTGTAGGTAAATCATATAACTTATGTGAACCCTCAGCTTCCTCATTTGTTTAAGTGGGGGTGATTATAGTTGTTGCAGTTACCTCACTGAGTTTCTGTAAGAATCAGATGAGATAATTCTGGATTTTAGCTACTGTGTATATAAATATCAGATACTATTATTATCTGTTAGTGAATCTTTTGTTGGTAGTGGTCTAGTGTGATTGCTTTTCATTTTGAGAATATGTAAGATTATATTTAGAAAAACAGAAGAAACACAGAAGGTCAGTATGCTAAAGAGTTCTTGAGAATTGAAAATGTGTAAAACAAAAAACATACTGAAAAATGTAGGGAAATTTTATTTGTTTCGAATTCAAATAGTGGTCAGGCTGAAATTTATTTTTGTTCAGTGAAAAAGTATTTTGTAAGAAAATTAATAATAGTGATGGTGAACTCATATAACACTTTAAACTTTACAAAGCTACTCCCCCAGAACATCTCTGTAGCACATTTTGGCTATTACTGAAGCTCCCAAAGAGTAAGAAACAGTGTCACACAGCAATCAACATATTCCAGCCTGGGGTGGGGTGGGAGTGGGGGGGGCTTCTGCTCACAGCTTAACACTTCTAATCAGGGCTGAGAGAAGAATGTTCATCATATTCAGTAATCATAACAAACATTTCAACCTTTACATACTCCCTTTCACATACCACTAGTTCATTCAAACTGACTGATTTGGTTATGAATACTGGTCATTTGCACTTTTTTAATCATAGAAAGATGCTCTCTGTTATTAAGAATCCTTAAGTATAAATTTTGAGATTATCTCTTCATGCTTTATGAAAATTTAACTGGATAGGAAGTGTACATATTTTTACATATGAAATTCTTGGGTTACTATGCTTTCAAAGGAATGCTCCTTGATTGCAAAGGCAGAGTACATTTGTCACAACTGAGGTAGGTACTTTCTGTGCCGGGATGTTTGTCTAAACATGAAGTGCCATGAAGTGATGACTTTAGGGCAAATTGAAAAGTTGAATATCATATATCCTTGGACAAACTTGCCTCTACTATTACCCCAAGGAAGGTTGAACAGATTTTTACACTGCCATTTTTGTACTTCAACATGTAAAATGAGAATGAGCAGCAGCAGCAGCAGCAAACCTCAGAACTAGAAGTGTGAGCCCAGATATATACTTAACCATCTTACTAAGCTCCATTTGTTTCCTCAGTAAACTAATGATAATATTTATCATTCTACTTGACGGAGCTGTTATGAGGAGCAAATGAGATTATATCTGTAAAGTGCTCCGTTAAAACCTGTAAGGTCCATTTTCATTGTCATCAGAGTGGATTGGTTACTTCTTATGACTATAAATCACAAGTTAAATGATCTGTCTTAATTTTCTTGCCTCCATCAGTCCTATATGCTTTCCTTGTCAATGCACTATATTCCATATACCTGGTCAAAATTCCTGTTATTTTTTTCCAACTTGATGGAATAAAAAGCCTAGTTCATAGATGGAATAAAAAGCCTAGTTCATAATTGCTCGTTGTTAGTATTTATGTAGAACAGCTAAGTGGTACAGTGGATAGAGGGACAGGCTTGGAGTAAGGCCTGAGTTCAAATATAACCTCAGACACTAGCTATGTTGTTCTGGGCAAATCACTTCCCCCTCTTTACCTCAGTTTCCTTATCTGCAAAAGGATCTGAAGAAGAAAATGGCAAACTATTATCTTTGCCAAGAAAATCTCAAAAAGGGTCATGAAGGGGCAGCTAGGTGGTGCAGTGGATAGAGCACCAGCCCTGGAGTCAGGAAGACCTGAGTTCAAATCTGGCCTCAGACACTTAATAATTACCTAGCTGTGTAGCCTTGGGCAAGCCACTTAACCCCATTGCCTAGCAAAAAAAGGGAGGGGGGGTCATGGAGGAGTCACATACAACTGAAACAATGGAACAACAACAAACCATTTATATATCACTTGATTTGCAAAGCACTTTATATGTGTTCACTTGTACATTTGTTAACTCATTTGATCCTCATAACAGCTAAGTGAAATAAAATGGTAACTATTGTTATTATCCCCATTTTACAAATGGGGAAACTGAGACACATAGAGGTTAAAATTACTTGTCCAGGAATACACAGCAAACACTTGCCTGAAGTAGGATTTAAATTTAAGGTTCCAAGTCTTGTGTTCTATCCACTATATCATCTAACTTATTATAATAATTTATCCTAAGTTTGAAATAAAAACTAATCCATAGTATTTTGGAATGAGGAGTTTGTTAATCCTAATGAATTTAAAATTGGTAAACTATGTTGGATACACTTTTGAACAGGCTTTTATCCCCTGAGATGCCAATACCTCCCCAGAAGAACAGAAGTCAGCAACTTGAAGTTATATTTCTAAAAAGCAATCAGTCATAAATAATGAATCAAGATTTTAGATTTCTATGTTCTTAAGTTACTATTCTGTCTCAGGAAACACCTTAACATCTGAAAGGTGATCAAAGTATTCAAACAGACATGTTTTTATAAAATGTTACACGTAGTTGCTTTGGTAAATTGTTATTGTTGTTCAGTCATTTCGGTTGTGTCTAACTCTTTATGAGTGGAATTTTTCTTGGCAAAGATACTGAAATGCTGTGCAATTTTCTTCTCCAGCTTATTTACAGATGAGAAATTGAGGTAGATAGACAGTCCAAAATCACAGAGATAGTAAATATCAGAGGCCGGATTTGAACTCAGGAAGATGAATCTTCCTGACTCCAGACTTGGCTTTATATCCACCTTGTCACCAAGTTTCTCATTGCTTTTGTTATTTCTTGTCAAATGATCCTTGTCCATCTCCTTTGCTTACTCATCTTCCTCATTTCTTCATGTCTCTGAACAATAAGTGATTCTCAAGCTTCTTCTCTCAAAATGTCTTAACAGTGATTGTTTTATATTTTATTTTCCAAGAACATGCAACGGGAGGTTTCAAAAGTCAGTTTTTTGCAAAGTTTTGAGCTTCACATTTTTCTCCTCCCTCCTTTCCCTCCTCCCCTTACCCTGATAGAAACAATCTAATATGAACTATACATGTGTATCTTTGCTAAATAAAGATCCATATTTATCATGTTGTAAAAGAAGAATTGAATCAAAATGGGAAGAATGACAGAGAAAGAAAACATAATACATAAAGCAACTTTTAAAAATTGAATATAGTAGCTTCAGTCTGCATTTAAATGCCACAGTTCCTTCTCTGGTATTTTCCAGCACAAGTCTTTTAGAATTTGTCTTTGATTGTTGTGCTGCTGAAATGAACAAGTCCTTTATAGTTTATCATCACCCAGTATTACTGTTAATGTGTACCATGTTCTTCTGGATCTATTCACTTCATTCAGCTTCATTTCATATGAGTCTGTGTAGACTGTTCTGAAGTCCCTTCCCTCATGATTTCTTATAGAATAATAGTGTTACATCACATTCATATACCATAATTTGTTCAGCCATTCCCCAGTTGATGGGCATCCCCTCAATTTCCAATTCTTTGCCACTATGAAAAGAGCTGCTATAAATATTTTTGTGCATGTGGGATTTTTGTCCTTTTATGTGATGTCCTTGGGATACAGATCTAATAATGGTATTACTGGATCAAAGAATATGCAGTTTTATTGTTCTTTGGGCATAATTCCAAATTGCTCTCCAGAAGATGGGATTAGTTCACAACTCCACCAACAATATAGTAGTGTCCTGTTTTCCCACATCCTTTCCAACATTGATCATTTTTTAAATCATGTTCATCAATCTGATAAATGTGAGGAAATACTTCAGAGTTGGTTTAATTTGCATTTCTCTAATCAATAATGATTTAGAGCATTTTTTCATATGACTGTAGATAACTTTAATTTCTTCATCTAAGAATTGCCTTTTCATATCCTTTGACCATTTGTCAGTTGGGAAATGACTTGTATTTTTATAAATTTGGCTCAATTCCCTGTGTATTTTAGGAATGGGTCCTTTGTTAGAACCACTTGTTGCTATCCTTTTAATCTTGATTGCACTGGTTTTATTTGTGCAAAACCTTTTCAATTTAATGTAATCAAAATTATCCATGTTGCATTTTATAATGTTCTCTATCTCTTCTTTGGTCATAAACTTGCTCCCCTTTCCATAAATCTGAGAGGTAAGCTATTCCTTGTTCTTTGAATTGGCTGTTGATATCACCTTTTATGTCTAAATCTTCTACCCATTTCCACCTTATCTTGGAATAGGGTGTGAGATGTTGGTCTATACCTAGTTTCTGCCATGCTATCTTCCAGTTTTCCCAGCAGTTTTTATTGAAGAGTGAATTTTTATCCCAGAACCTGGAAACTTCAGGTTTATCAAAGTTTATATAATCTATATAGTCTATAGTATAATACTACTGTTTCTTTCGCACCTAATCCATAGTGATTTTTGAACACTATCTCACAATGGGCTCAACCTAAGTGAAGTATATCCTTGGGGGAAACAAAATGAAAATTGAGGAAAGAAGCAGTTGTTCAGTATGCTTGCTCCTCTCACCAACTTTTGCTTGCACTCCTGTTCAGTGCTGAATGTAGTAGATGCTGAGGTCCCCAGGAACCTTTAGAGGGAGAGGGATGAGTGGGCAGTCCTTCCCTCCCTGTCTTAATATGCTTTTGCTCTTACTCCCTTGCCATCACTTCAACAGGGCAGAAATATGGTATGCTTTATACTTGTTGATCCTCCAGACCTCCCATTTTGTGGGAAACCCAGATTGCAACTGTGGGAGAACTAGATCTTCCTTCTCCAAAATTGTAAACTCTTTTAGGTCTTCACTCTTGAGGGAAATGGTTGTTGTGTTCCATTACCCAGGACAGAATTCTGAGGAAGGCTTGGAGGCCCTCTAGGAGCCCAAGCAGCCTGACTGGCATTGGAAGATGCTTCTGAGAACAAGAGCTTTATCCTTGCCCAGGTTCCTGCCCTTAGAACAAGTGAGGCTTGTGTTAGATCAAGGAGATCCATGGAACAGGCACAGGATGAACAACATAGCAAGAGGAGAAGAGGTCTTAGCAGCAGTTACCATTGGGGCTGTAACTGCTGTCAAGACAATCACCTTAGCCTTCAATCCAATGAAGATTTTGGAAGTGAATTAAGAAAACCATTTGTCAAGAAATCAGGGCCTATGGTATTGTCATCTGCCCATTCCTGCCCCCTTCTTCCTAACTGGAACAGCCTTTTCCAGACTTGAAATCTGACCTTCAGAGATTACCACCCTTGGTCTATGCCCTACCAGCCGCAACACCAGGGGCAAAAAATTTGATTTTTGAATTTCAAGGGAACCTTTTGCATAATTGGTAGATGATGCTGAGAAATTGGTATTGATATTTAGTAATTACAGCCAATGATCTGCTTCTTCCATTTGGATCCATGTATTGGCTATCAACTCTGGTAGCCATTAAGACCTAGTAGCAAAATAAACTAAACTTAGAACCAAACTTTTAGATTGTATATTTCATTATCCCTCCTTTGGGATGGTGACCAATCATTATTACATATATATCAAAGTTCTTATGTCTTTGAAAACTGTTTGTCTTTACAAACCAAAAACTGTCCTACTCATGGGGCAGAATACGTCATTTTCTAGCATTTCAGTTGGAAGGGGGCATTTGTTTTGCTTGATTAGCATACATGTTTGTTTCAAAGATTTCATTTTTTTGTTTTCTTCCAAAGTTATGAGAAAAGAGGGGAAGAAGGGAAAATTGATTTTTATTCATTGAAAAATATTAGATTAAATTATATAATATAATATTGGTATCACAAAATGTTAAATGAAATGTTTGAGAAATAAGAAAGCATATTCACTAAAATTATAAGGCTAGAAAGATATAATATAAATTTACATTAAATAAAATAAAAATGTTTAAAAAATATTTTTATTCAGTCTTTGTCACAGCCTTTTTTAATGTCCATTTTTATGTTTCATAATTGTGTGTGTGTGTGTATGTGTGTGTGTGTCTGTGTGTGCATATAGAGGGGCAGGTGGGTGGTGTGGATAGAATACTAGACCTGGAAAATATGCCTCAGATTACTGATCCCTGGATAAGTCATTAACCCCTTTTGCCTCAGTTTTCATATCTATAAAATGAGCTGCAGAGGGAAATGATGATGCTCTAGTATCTTTGACCAGAACCTTCCTCCCCACAGAAAAAGGAAAGGGAGGTAGTCCATGAAGAGTCAGGCACAACTAAACAACAGCAGATCTATAATTTATAAATGTTGTAGATGAGTGATCAAAAATTTTTTATTCCTGGAGATGTGCAGAAAGGTATGGAGAACTTTGTTTTACATTATGACTAAATTAGACTACATGCCATCTTTACCTGTCCAGTGTCTTCTCATTTGTTTTTTTCTCTCTGCCCTTCTCAGTCCCATCACTAGGTGTTAGCATTCTTTCCCTTCTTTAAAACTCAGCTTACATACCTCCTTTTCCATAATGTTTTTAATTGGTCTCCATACCTTTATATAACACGATTTACATCTCTCTAATGTACTTTACATTTATTCTTTCATATTATATTTGTGCATTATATCATATTTATATATTTGTATTTTAATAATCTTGTCTCTGAAGAACTATGGAATCAATTGCATGATGCAGGAAACATTGGCACAGAGTGACCAGCATGGCATGCCCTTATCCAAGAAGGTGCTGTTCACGTGCCATATGTTGTGCCCAACCTGTGGTAGAATATTTTGAGTTCGTTCATATCAGCCACAGTCAGATATACTATAACTTGACTCTGACATAGTAATGTCATTTTGGTCCTCTTCAAGAACAAAGGACAACAATCAACATGATTCGCATTTTTTTTGGTATTATAATTGTGTCACATCTCCTACAACACACAATTAAATGTTGATTGAATTGAATTGCATTAACTATTTTTTCCTCTCCCCTTATTGAAGAGGCAAAAATCTGGGGAAAGAAAAATCGATTACCAAATGTGGTCTTAATCTTTTTCTCATGCCTCCTGGAATCATATCCCAAGTGACTGACAGTTACAGAAGTAGAAGCAAAATATCTTTCAGTATTTAGTATCCTTTCTTTTTTACTTAGCATTATATATTGTAAGTATCAAGTGGTTCTTTTTGTTTGTTTCAGTGAAAATACTTTTCTTCTGACTCCAGAACTTACACCTGGGAAAGTACAAGTCTTACCTTTTGAAAAAGCTGCTGTATGTCACTATCATGGAATTGAGTAAGTTTTTTAAAGAATAATTTAAAATGTATTATGAATTACAAACTTTTATTTTTCATCATTTGACTTTAATATATGAGTATGAATTGCGACATAGAAGCAAAGAATAGACATCTTAAAAAGAAAAAAACTAAGTGGTGAACTCAAAGTTAACTAAGTCCCATAAATATTAAATTTGTATCTTGTCTACTAAATTTGGAATTGAATTGAAATATAATTTCACTTATCTTTCAGTCTCACATATCATTTAATCATTAAGCATTTAAGCATTGTTAAAAGGTATTTTAATGAAAATAACTTTTTTCTGAGATGATGTGTTTCTAGTTTTAAGCTTGACTTAAGTCATAATGGATGGAGAAAACTGTTATAATTCAGAAATGACTACCTGAAGCTGGATTCTGTTAATAGGCAAAATTGTTCTTTTTTTAATAGGCAAAACATTGTTCTTCATTAGAGTTTACTTGCTTGTGGTTTCAGTGTCTATTGTGTTCCA
This sequence comes from Macrotis lagotis, assembly GCF_037893015.1. NCBI lineage: Eukaryota > Metazoa > Chordata > Mammalia > Peramelemorphia > Peramelidae > Macrotis > Macrotis lagotis. Next base: position 582,588,584 of record NC_133666.1, read on the forward strand.
TTTCTCATAAATTCTCAATTTGAAAAGGAAGTTGAAATAATGAAGTTACTTATGTTCTTATTATCTTATTCTCTCTGGTTTATTTAACTTTTTTAGAAGTTGGTGTTTATAGTTTAAGATATTTTATTTTTTTAAAACTGAAATATTATTTTAATTTCAGTTTTTATTAAAATGTCTATAAAATGAGGGGTTTTTTTAATAGTCTCTGAATTATATTTTAGTCAGAAAACTGTAGGAAGCAGTTGAAGCAATTTGTAGTGAATAGCCAATTAGCTTACTTTAGGACTTCAAGGGTTAATGAGAATATTGGTGTTGAATAAAACCTTTTCCAAAAAAAAAACTGCAGTCCCACTGTACCTTAATAAATCATTTTATGTATTGCTTTGATTAAAGATTCCAGTGGTTCAAGTGATCAACCTCTCCATATTTGAAAGTTTTAAAGATTTTTTTTTACTTCACTCTCCCTCATCATTATTACCCCCCAAGGATTTGTATAGTTCAGTCTATTTTATCTCCCTTTATGTCTCTTTCATTCATCTCCTTGAGTTGCTTCCACATTAATTTAGGTTCTAACCATCACCTCTCACTTGGACTATTGCAGTAGCTCCTTGATTGGTCTCCCTGTTTCTTAATGTCTTCTTTTTGATCCATTGTCTTCACCGCTGCCAAAATCATCTTCCTAAAGCCACTTCTTCATGGCATGATCTCTGACTCATTATTAAAGGCAAACTCCTTAGTTTGACATTGACTCCTTCATGGTCTGTCACTACTCTTACTTTCTAGACTTATTTTACATTGTTCCCTTTCAGGTTCTTTGCTGTAGTCAAATTGGCCAGCTTCATCTTTCCTGAATCTCACATGCCTCTTTCATTTTCACAGAAAATCCCAAATACTTGGAATAACTTTTATTTTTAACCCCAAACTCTTAAAATTTTAGTTTCTTTCAAAACTCAGTTTATATACTACCTCTAACATGAGTCCTTTCCTGATCTGATGCCATAACTAATAGCCTTTTCTCAGTCTTCACATTTCTTCACCTCTCTTTAACTTTTGGCACTGTTAACTACCACCTTCTCCTAGATATTCCTCTCAGGTTTTTATGACATTACTCCCTCCTGGTTTTCTTTGCTTAGTCATTATTTATGTGTCCTCATGTCATCCCCATGCATGGCTATATGTTTCAAGCTTTGCTATGGTTCTTCTCTTTTCTCATTGTATTCTCAGTGATCTCAACTCTGGAGAGATTAATTATAATCTCTTCGAACATCTTTCAGATCTGTATATTCAACCTTATTCTCTCTTTTCAACTCAAATCCCATATCATCAACTGTTTATTATCCATCTCCAAGAGGATATCGAAAGCTTGCCATCTTTACAGTACAATTCTTTATCTCCCACTAAAACTCTCCCTACCTCTAAAGTGTTTGATTCTAAGGACTCTGCCATCCTTCTGGTTGCTTAAGTTTGCAATGTTAGAATCATCCTTTTCATCCCAATATATACTTTATTTCCAGTTCTTTGCTACCATAAAATGTGCTGCTCTAAACATTTTGGTGTATGTAGAGTCTTTATTTTGACCTTCTTGGTCAAAATAGGGCCCTTGGGTCTAGCCTTGTAATCTTTGGGTTAAAGTATTTGAAGAATTTATATCATAATTCCAAATTATTTTCCATAATGGTTGTACCAGTTCACAGCTCTACCAACAATGAATTAGTATTCCTCTCTCTCTCTCTCTACAGAGACTTGACTATTCCTACTCTTTCTACTTTTTTTTCTCATTTAGGTAGGTGTGATGGTTTAGTTGACAGGCAGTTTAACCACCCAAAATATATAGTCCTTTATAATTTCTTCCATATTATTATAGTATTATAGAAAGTTGTTTTTTAAATTTCTTCCTATCTTTATATCTTCCTATGAGAATTCCTAAAATTCTGAGTTTTATTTCAAATCTGTTTCTCTGTCTTTTCTTTTTATTGAGAAATGTAATTCAGATAGGATTTTTTCTCCTATCACCTCCTACTATGTATGTAAATTAGGAATTGTTAATCTGGCATTCATGAAATTGTTATTTTTAATATTTTAATGAATATTCAGTATAATTGATTGCCTTTACAATCTTATGTGATTTAATTTTTCTGCCTTTAAAGCATTATTCTGAGAGTCTATAGACTTAACCAGATTGACACAAAAATGGTTAAGAATCCTTAAGATAGGTAAGTTAGTGGATAGGTGAGAAAGGATAAATGGTAGATGAATGAAAGGATAGATGGATAGATTTGGTAGAATTCATATAATTCTGTCTTAAAAGTGGAGGGGGTCTGTGTGTGTGTGTGTGTGTGTGTGTGTGTGTGTGTGTGTGTGTGTACGTACATGTGTTTATGTATCTCCCAATTTCTTGGGTATACTTTTTTTGTTGTTCTTTCTTTTTCTTACTCCCTTTATCTCTAGAGCTAGCTCTTATCTGTTAGTTTGACTATTCTTTTTCCTGGCTCAGATATGAACATGGTACTTAATCTTCCTGCCCTACATGAGGGGAAAGGAGTGGGTGGTCCTACTTAATAATATTAATTTGCAGTTCTTCTTTCACTCCCTTATACTTCCTTATATGAGTTTCTCGAATCTTTTCCCATTTTCCTTCTTCCTCAGGTCTGGAGCTGGTTTGATTAATGATCATTGGGTTGTCCCAAAGTACTGTCACAGTCCAGTTGGAGGCAGAGAGCCACAATGAGAAGTATTCCATAAGTTTAATCCAGGTGTCCTGATTCTATCCTTTGTATTTTTCCTTGTCATCTGTCCCTTTTGATATCCTCATTTTGTGCCTATGAATCTATATCTAAAACATATTCTCTCATCTTCACTTCCTCTCTCCTATTGGGATTTAGAAGCAATGCATATGACTCAGTCAAACGATCTACTGAAGTATCTAAATTCCCCCAGCAGGATTCATTGAAATATTATTCTCTTATCTCATATGTATCTTATATCTCAGTGCTATCATATTATTTCCCCACTTCTGGTCAACCCACATCCCAGCCCTCTCTTTAATCTGCCTACCAATGTTCTCTCCCTAATTTCTAATACCCAGAGGCAGAGGAAAGCCTTAAAACTGAAGGTTAAAATATGGGTGTGTTTGTGTGTGTCTGTGTGTGTGTGTCTGTGTCTGTGTGTGTCACATTTTTTTGGTTTGCTTGTCTTACCTTCTTAGAGTCTTTTTTTCTGTATTATCCTAAAACTTCTAATACTGTGTTAATAAGGGGATGAAATTCTAACCCTCAAGCTCTCACCCTTTTCACCAAATCCAGGTATCTTAAGTCCTCATGGAATTTGTATGAGTTTTGTTTTCTTCTTTCTGTTTCAAGATTTCTTCTTAGATGTTGTGAAATTTGACTCAGAAATCTGAGATTTTTTTCCTCTGTTGCTCTATGGTAGATTCTCTTAATCTAACCTTTGCTATCTGCTTCCAGTGTTTCTGGGAATTTCTTTATTATTTCTTGGGAAATAGTCTTCAGCTATTCCTTTTCATGATATTTTTCTCAAAGTCCCAGAAACCTTATATTATCTCCCTTGCACTTTGTCTTCAAATTCAGGATTCTTATTTTTCTAGAATTCTCATGTATCCTTCCAATTTTAATGATTATTATTTTGTTTTCTTATTTTTTCCTTCTGCTCTACATTTTTGCCTTCAAATTCTATTGTTTTCTTTATCAGAGAATCTATTTGACACAGGCTCCTTTCTTCCATCAACATTTTAATTTCTGACCTCTTTAAGTGATGTTTTGCTTTATTTTTAAAATCAAATCTTTTGAATCATTCTAGAAATTGTTTAACTTATTCTTTTATTATTTCAATTGTAGAAGTTGCTGTGTTATTTTCATCTTTCCCTGGAGGTTTTATATATACTTTCCTTTGTTATGAAATGCTTGTCCTCTGATTATTGAACCTTTTCTTTACTTTTTTCTTTCTTAGTTAACTTTTGTCTGTCTTTTGTAATCTGCTGAATTTTCTGTGATGTCCTCAATAATAATGTGCTTACAACCAATCCCTTCCCTTTTGAAGGTTCATTGCTGTTGTGTTCTTCCCTAACACTTGAATTCTCTCTTCTTTCAGACCATCAGAATTGAATGAGAATAAGAATAGACATTTATGATACTGCAGCAGCAGTACCCCAAGTAGTCATTTAAGTGAGGACCAATTGTCAATATTTATCAATCCTATTCTTTGGTTTCTTCAATCAACTGGCCGATTCTCACAGGGCAGGGGGGGAGGGGTGGCAAAGGGAGAAGTCTTCCCATGACATTACTGAGAAGAGTGTTCAAAAGGGCCTTACAGTTGACTTTCTTGTCTGCCTTTCTTTCTACTGACTGTGTTTTAACTTATTCTCTATTAATTACTTTAATCAGGAGTGAATTTCTAATTTCCTCCCTCATTAGATTTCTTTTCTTCAGGCTCCATATTCTTCTACAGCCACCACCACCCATTTTCCTTCTTCCTCGAGTCTGGAGCTGGTTTGATTAATGATCATTGGGTTGTCCCAAAGTATTGTCATAGTTCAGGTGGAGGCTAGGAGTGGTTGAACTTCTTGGGGGAAGCCTCAGGACCAGTGCTTAAGTGTCTGTCAACTTATCCTGAGGAGAAGCTGTTTGTCCGCAGCTGTGTTTAATGTTGTCTTCCCTAATTATATTACAAGGGTCCTGAGAACAGTGTGTCTTTGGCCTGTGTTTGTTTCCCCAGCACTTCCCCCAATGCTTGGCACATAGAAGGAGTTTAACAACTGATTGACTGATTAGAACAATGAACTGTCATGTTGGTTTTCAGTCTTTTGTTTTTCCCTCAAGAATTACCTTGGGAGATGTTCTCTTACTTCTAATATGAAGTGTGGGTGTATCTCCCAATTCTTTGGTTTACTTGTCTTTCCTTTCAAGAGTCCTTTTTTCTGTATTATCCTAAGGCTTCTAATATTGTGTTAGTTATATGTTTTTCTTAAAAATCAGAAGAGATATATCCTTAGGAAAATACTCACTTTCTCATTTTTCCAAGATTCTCTGGTGAGCAAAAGTTTTTTATCTTATTTATGATTTTAAATATTTTTATTCATTTCTTATTCTTTCCTTTACAACCTGAAGTTCTAATTTTAATATAGGAAGTTCACCTTGATCATTTTACTTTCCCACTGTATCTCTTAGACCTCCACTATATCTGACTTGAAACATAATAACTAGATTGTACAGATAGTGTAGATGTACATGACCATGAATTTTTTTAATGATGTAGATGTTTTTACGTCTTGTTTTTACTGTTGTGCCTGATAATGCTTCAAATTTTATTAGTCATGTTGATTCTTACAGCCCATTGAGCCAATGATTTATGAAAACAAGTCTATAATTTTTAGATCCCTTGACTGGTCAACAATTGGTAGTCAGTAGGTTGGCATTTATTTAGTGCCTACTATGTACTAGGCCTTGCTAAATGTTGGGAATACAAAGAAAGCTAAATAGCACAGTGCCCTTGATCATAGATGTAGGATGCATTTTCCTACAGTATGATTTGCCTGCTGCTTTTCCTGATTTAACACAATTTTATATAATCTCCCTGCAACTTACCTCTATGCTCTTGGTTGGTTTACAGATCTCAAGTCCCTTCTTTCCACACTCTGTCCACCACTCAGTTGTCAAATTGATTTTCACATTTCTTCTAATCCCATCCATATTTGGTAAACTCCAGGAACTTCCTGTTGTTGTTTGCCCTTCATTCTCAAAGAAGACCATGACATCAGGGAGGTGATGCCATGACAAGCACATGAATTGGATTTGAGTGAGGGGGTTCTGTGCTAAGTCACCAGCCTCACTTTCTCCTCCAGAGCCATCTGGGTTCAGTGGCCAGATATGGATCAGGACGACTGGAGATGACCCTGGATGTGAGACAATCAAGGTCACACACAGCTAGGAAGAGTCAAGTGTCTGAGGTCAGATTTGAACTTGGGTTCTACTTTTCAGGCCAGTATTTTAACCACTGTTCCAGCAACTTTGAAAGCCCTTTACAACTGGGCTATCTTTCCATTTTCTTACTCTTTCCCATGTGTTCTGTAAACCAGTGACACTGGCCTCCTTGCTGATCTTTATACTCAGCTTTTCACTGACCTCTCCTTCATCCTTCCCTCACTTCCTTCAAGTCTCAGCTGTAGTCTCACTTTTTCCATTGTCCTTCAGTCTAATAATGCCCATTTATCCTGCACACATCTGACCTGTTGATAGTTGACTCATTCACGATTCAGACTTGTAAGCCCCTTGAGAGCAGGACACTGCCCCCCCCCTTCTCTTTGTTTCCCCATGCTTAGCATCATGTGTGACTCATAGTAGGCACTTTTTTCCAGTTGACTTTACTTGATATTTTATTACCCATATATTTTAATGCCACTGGTACCCTTAAAGAATTAATTCACTGAGTACTGTTTGTTACTGTTTACTCAGGATGCTGTTAACAAGCTTGTCCCGAGCACTGATTTCCCAGGAAACTAACTTGGTTTTGAGACTTGCCTTACTTGCTCTTTGTTTTCTGATTTGGAAAAAGGATAAGAACCCCTCCTCTGTACCTCTTGTAAATACAAGCTTTAGTTTTAACAGTCTTTTCCTCACTTTTAGGTATTGTCTGGATGACCGAAAAGCCTTAGAAAGAGATGGAGGATTTTCTGAACTTCAGTCTCGTCTCATTCGTTATGAAACTCAGACTACGTGTACAAAAGAGTGTTTCCCTGTACCCTGTGTCTTGAGCCCTCTTCCATCCCCTGCAGTTTTGTCAGAGCCTGGGAGTGTCCCAGATGGAGAAGCTTTACAGAGTGAACTAAGAGCTGAAGTATCCAGACTAAAGCGGAGATCAAAAGACACAGATTGCTTTTATCCCACAAAGAGGTAATATATTATATGGAGGGATAAAGAGGCACTAGCAGAAAATTTCTCTCTAGTGCAAATGAAACTTTTTCATCTCTTTTCATATTTTTAAAAGATACTTTCTAGGTGTATGCTAATTTCTTTTTAAGCAGTATTTTTTAATTACTAATAATAGGAGTGCTTAGATTTCAGTTTAAATAGGAAATATATCAGAAAGAAATAATACAGTGTTTTGTCTTCTAAATAAGAAACTTATAAAACTTTTAGATTGATAAATCACTAAATCAAATTTATGCATGCATATAATCAATTTTTGATTGACTTTTTTAGACCATCATAGTCCACAAAATCCATTTTTTGAATGATTAAAAATAGCAGAATGAAATTAATTCTATATAGGCATATAAGTAAGTTCCATATACTTAAGCCACCCTACAGCAAGTGGAAGCAGTGTTGTTGCATGATTTTTTGTTTGTAAATGATTGTGCCCTCAATGCAACCTCTGAAGTGGAGTTGCAACAAAGTATGGATTGATTCTTTTGGTGCTTGAACTTATTTTGGTCTAACAGTTAACACCAAGAAAACAACATCCATATGTGGAATCATCAGTTAGAGCAAATGGAGAAATTTTGAATACTGTGCATGAGTTCATTTACTTGGCAATATAATTTCCAGGGTTATATACAGATGCTGAGATCGATAGATGTATTGCCAGAGCTATCTTCAGTGTGTGCGATACGCCAACTGAAAGTTTATTAGCCTGCCTACCAAACTGAAGGTCTACAGAGACATTATGCTGACCTCATTATTGTAAGCCTGTGAAATCTGGATTGTATGCCAGCACCATGCCACAAAACTGTATCACTTCCACTTGAGTTGTCTTAGGAAGATTCTGAATTTCACCTGGCAAGATAAGGTACTGGACACTGAAATGTTTTCTTGAAGTAAACTGCCAAGAAGTTTAACTTCATTGCAAAGAGCATCTGCCACAGTATTCAAATGCCAGCCATACGTTTGCCTCAAAGACTCTTTTCAGAGAACTCCCATAAGGCAAGCACTCCCATAGCGATCCCAAGAAACAGTACAAGGAAAGTGAAGGTCTCGCTGAAGAGCTGTGTAATAGATTTTATGACATGGGAGGCAATGACAAAGGACTACCCAACATGGCATAGACCCCATCAAAGAAGGTGTGGTGCTCTATGAACAATGCAGAATTGCAGTGCTCAAAAGAGATGTGAACTATGTAAATTTATGCAAGTATAGGCTATCCATATGTTCATGTGGACTGTTTGTGACAGTGCCTTTCAACCACAATCAGACACCCTCTACTTTGACTCTTAACATAGTGATTTCATTTTGGGTCTCTTCAGGAATAAAGGACAATGACCAACCAAATGTAGTGAATAGATAAAAATTTTTCATGGATGGTCTTAAGTCTTTGTGAACTTTTAAACTTGAGTAGATTTAATTGTATAAATAATAATATATGAATGAAAAATGTATTAAACTTTAGGAGATGAATGTCATTCAGACTCAAAAAATTAAAAAAAAAATGACTTTCAGGTCTTAACTTTTACCAAAACAATTAAAGCTCATATTAATTATGAGAAGAAAATCCCTAATCATTGCAAAGAAAGAAAAAGAAGAAATTCAGATAATTTCTAGCATAATTATAGTTTAAATTGTTCTTGAAAAAAAAGTTTTAAGGACTTGCAAAAGGGGGGAATTGAATTCAGTCAAAAGCAGTTTATTAAAAAATATTAGAAATTTTAAGGAGCAATAAGAATTACATTATACTACAATACTTATTTGTATTAAAATTGTAGTCGTGCTACTTAGTTGAGCAACAGTTGTTTATAAGGGATGTTATGTTCTTTGAATAATACCTATAATACCTCACAAAACACTTCCTTTCAGAAAATTATCTTAATAGAGTTAATTTTCTAATAGTGATTCTAACAGTGAAGTGAGAAATAGACTTTAGTAGAATGAAGTTAAAAGAAAATAAATTTTGATTCAGTGAAAGGAAGAACATTCTAGCAAATTAGTACTTCCTGAAAATAAAATGGGCTACTTAATGAGCTTGCCATCATCAGGTATTGTTTAAATAGAGTTTAAGTTACCAGTTTAACCAGAATATCATAGAAGAAATTCATGCTCTGGGAAAGAATAGGACTAAGATGATTTTTGAGATCCCAGCCCACTTTGATTTTCTACAATCTGTGGAATATGAAGGCTTTACTTCAAAGCTGAACAAGTATGTAGTGCCAGGAGCTGATAAAACACAATTCATTTGTAGGTGGGAAAGAAATCTTTGCTATTGCTTGTCTTTAGAAAATGTACCAATTTAGGCAGCTAGGTAGTACAGTGGATAGAGCCCCGGCCCTGGAGTCAGGAGTACCTGAGTTCAAATCCGGCCTCAGACACTTAATAATTACCTAGCTGTGTGGCCTTGGGCAAGCCACTTAACCCCATTTGCCTTACAAAAATCTTAAAAAAAAAATGTACCAATTTAGATTGTTGTTTCTAAACACCATTCGTACTTTTCAAAAAAAAAAAACCACATGATCAATCTAATTGTGCTATATTGATTAGTTATTGGTGGAATTAGAAAGGAATTATTTTCCTCTTTCCTGTTTTTGCACTTCTAAATATGAGAGAACATGTTTGTAATGCTATTAACAGAAAATGGTTATCATAGCTAATTCATAATTACTTAATTTTTGCTTCTGATTTTTTTCCCTGGGTAGATTGACAAAATCTGAAAGCTCTGATTCTCTTCTTTCTCAAGCAAGTGGTAATAGTGGACTTCATTCTACAGTGACTACTACAAGGTCATGTCCACATCGATCCTTATCTGTAACTTGTTCATCTATTCAGACTCTCAGCTCTGAAGTTCGAAAAACAACTTCGAAGGCAGTTGTAGATCAGAGAAATATACAAGAATCAGACCCAAAAAAACAAACTAAGGAATCAAGATCACAGAAACATACTCGGGTAAAGATTTCTTTTCATTTAGTCATAATAATAATAATTGGGGAAATTATATTCTGTCCTTAAAATAATACTAGAGAGAAAATGCAGTTCAAAGCACAGATTTCAGTTCTGAATTCATAGCCATCATGCCCTGCTAACTAATATAATCACATAAAGCATTTTTGCTTATTGATTTCAAGTATAATTTTTCCATTGATTTTTAGAAATGAATATATAGATACAGATAAGTATATAGGTAGATATAGCTATAGATGTATCTAAGTTTAATTAAATATGACGATATGTAAACCTCTATAATAGCTATAGGTTTATTGTGTGTGTGTGTGTGTGTGTAGACACACTTCTATATTGTATAGTATAGTACAAAATTATAAAATGAAATGACTACTATGTGGTGAAGTGCCGGGCCTGGAGTCAAGAAGATTCTCAGAGTTCAGATTCAACTTCAGGCATTTACTAGCTGTGTGTCCCCCAGGCAAGTCACTTTACCCTCTTTGCCTCAGTTTCTTATCTGTAAAATGAGCTGGAGAAAGAAATGGCAAACCATTTAGTATTTTTGCCAAGGAAACCCCTATTGGATCACAAAGAGTCAGACATGACTGAAAAGACTAAAAGATAATAACATAAATATCAACCTGGGAAAAGTTTTGCTTATTCATTTTTTTCAGAAATTTAGTCTTGCATTGTATTCTCTTTAAGATGCTGAAAGAAGTTGTTACTAAAACTCTAAAGAAACACAACATTTCTGAGGATCATAACTGTTTTTCAGCCTGTAGCCAGCGTCTCTTTGAGATATCCAAATTCTATCTGAAGGTACGTTGTCTTTTCCTCTATGTTCATAGTTGTAGTTCTCATTCTTAGGTTCATATATGGCTTAAATAATATTTAATAGAAACAGCAAAAACATAGGTAACTTTCAGACCTTGAGAGTTAGGAGTAATAAAAATTAAAACATCATCAGTCCTCTTTTCTTCTCCTCTTTCCAGTCAGTGGCATTTGAGTGCCTGTTGTATTCCAAGTACTACTACAAGTGACTACTTGTAGAAAGGCAGGAGACAATCTTTGCTCTCTAGGACCTCACATAATCATCAACCTTCTGAAACCCCCTTATATAGACTCAGTCTTTCTTTTGAGCTCAAGATGTATAAATATATCCTACAGGATATAATGTTTTTAGATTAGCAGATGCTAAGACATCATAGCCAATATATATTGGGTCTCAGAACCATATATTGGGTCTCAGAATCAGAATCTAAAATGATGAGATGAATGAATGAATCAAAATAAAAGGCAGGATGTGGGCAAAGTTAGAGAATCCTTGCCCTCAAAGAGCTTATGTTCTGGAAATGGAGGAAGCAAGCATGGGGGGAGTAAAATAATGGAACAGTGGGGAAATAGATCAGCACACCCATCCAAGGAACATAACAGAGTTGATTTGGTCATAATCTGACATGAATCTTTTTAAGATGAAATAGAGATAAATGTAGAGTTTTATCTTAGGATTAAACAATTAACTGCATGAGTTAGAAAGGAAGTGATTAAGCAGCAGTTTGTAAGAAAAGGATCCTGGAGAATTTAAGATCACTACAAACCCATGTAAAACCATTACCCTAAGAGAACCCTACCAATTCTGAGAGTCTGGTGGCCTTAGAATGCTTTATGGTTGCCAAAGACAGTTGTATTCAAGCATTATAATGGAGGAAAGAATATAGGACTCTTGAGCTATGAAAGATCTGGGTTTAAAAACCCCAAGTGCATGATACTTGGTAAAATGGATCAGTAAAACTATCCTCTCCCTTTAAATATCTGCCCCTGCTAAAAGAGCATTATGCTAAAACAGTGATTAATGTGGTCTTCACAAATGTAACAGGTAATCCATTTAATATATTGATGAGGAGCAGCTAGGTGGAACAGTGGATAGAGCACGTGCCCTGGAGTCAGGAGTACATGAGTTCAAATCCTAACTCGGACACTTAATAATTACCTAGCTATGTGGCTTTGGGCAAGCCACTTAACCCCATTGCCTTGCCAAAAAACAAAAACAAAAACAACTAATATATTAATGAGATTAGATAGTGTTTTTGTATATTTCTTATATTCCCTTCATTAATAACCATGCAATGGAGATAGAATATCCTGAATAACCTCACAGAGCATTATTTGACACTTTTGTTATATTTAGGATCTGAAAACTTCAAGAGGTCTATTTGAAGAAATGAAGAAAACAGCAAATAGCAATGCTAAACAGGTACATTGCCTATTTAGAACAAGTGTTCTTTCATTTTAGAACATCTAGTTGTCTTAATACTTTCAGGAAAGTTTAGGATTCCAAGCTTCTGTAAGAGGAAATAAGAAAGAGTTCAGAAACATGGCATAGTTTGCAGACAGAGCATAAAGCCTGGTAACTTCATCAAAGGGAAATTCAGTGAAGATGGGGAAATCCAGGATGTAAAAATAGGTAAAGTTCACTTGGACTGGTAAAAGGGGGCCCAGAAACCTGTCAAGGCCAATGGATTCTTATCTGGATCAAACAAGACTGGGTGTTGCGGGGAGGGAGGGAGGAAAGTGGACATGATAACAATGCTGAGGAATTCCTGAGGAATTGAGAAATTGTTGCTTTTCAAACTCTTTTCCTTCTCCTACCCCTCTTCTACTTGGCTCAAAGATATGTCCCTTTAAGAAGATTATTTTATTGACTTCCTTTAATGACTACATATTTAGGGATGTTAACAGTATACTTGAAAAATTATATACATATACATATATACTATTTTCCTATGTTTTAAGTATCAAGAATAAATATTTTATGTTGTCTTTATTTATGCAGTTATTTTAAAATAGTCCTCTCCCATTTCCCCCCCCACTTAGAAAAAGGCCTTACCTGCTGTCAGCCTTATGTTATGAATGATTCCCTCAACTTTGTTTAGTTCCTGAAATCTTTATACTAGTCCATTGTCATGCAGGCAGTCGAGATTTTTGATACTTTTTGATGAATTTTGATGCATTGCATTTGATTCTATTGGAGCTGTTCCTTTGTGAAGATTGTGACTTACATCCTATTAAAGTCATTTGCCCAAAGATAGTATTTAAGATGTTGCTACAATTAATGAGCTTGTTTCCTTAAAGATGTATAAATTCCAAGTTAAAAAATCCAAGTTCTATTTTCAATCAATTCTGATATCCTGTCCTCCATCTGGCTTTATCTCCCTTGAAATGAGTTCTCTGAATCACAATTTAGTTATGAAGGGGGGGAAGAAGGTAAAAAAGGGACTTTCTTCCTTCTCCAGTTTACAGTTCTATGCTCTGCTTTAAAGTCCTATAACAAGGGTCCAAGTTAAGAACTAGCATTCATTATTGAAAAATGTCCACTATGCCCTTTTGAAATGTGGACAATAAAGTAGAATGTAATTTTTCAAGATGATTTTTTTCATGGGTTAGAGTCTCTTAACTCTTTCTGGTTCATATTGACATATTACCAGAATAATATGATTTTTTTTTCTTTCCCCACAGGTGATTGAATGGGTATTAGAGAAGACAAACAAGAAGTAACAGAAATTGATTTTTTTTTGAGTAGACTTTTAAATTACAGGAGGTTGTTTGACATTCTTCTGTTTCACTTAGGCTCTAAGTTTCAAACTTGACTCAGAAATGTATTCAAGAAGATTATTTTATTGTACTGACTTCCTTTAATCATTACAGATTTAGGGATGTTAGCTGTATACTTTAAAAAAATTATATACATATTTATATTATTTTTCTGTATTTTAAGTAACAAGAGTAAATATTTTATATTTGTATAGTCATTATTTACAGTTATTTTAAGAATACAATAAAACAATTTTATTTTCCATTCTTTGAGGTCACACCTTTTATTATTTGACCAACTTAAATTACAGACCTCTGAGTGCAGTTTTGTTACTTGACCTTCCTCCAACTCATCCTCGATATATAAATGTCTTGAACATAAAGCTAGATTGTGTTGCCAAAGTTCTTTTGTATACTTTATGCTAACAGATACTGACTCACCTTCTAGTGACCTGGAAGCAGTGAATTTATGAGAACCTGTGAGTTTAGAAGTTTGGAGGAAGAAGAGAAAGCTATGAAAGAGAAGCAACAACTGAAATAAACTTGTCCCCGAGTAGTCTTTCAAATTTTGGAGCTTGTCTAGTGGTGGGGCTATTATCCTCACTGTGTATATATTTAAAAAAAAAACAAACCTTCCCGACCTCACCTAAATTTTTCTGCTCACCTTATCTTGCTGTCTAGAATTCTTCTTTGAGGGATTTTTTGACTTTGAGAAACATCTTACTCTTCAAAATGCATATGCTTCTAGGCAGAGGCCTGGAACTCTCAATCATTTTGAGCTTTGTGTGAATTAGTTTATTCCATAGCTTTCCCCCAACATCTGGGTACGGTCAGCTGCTCTATGGAAATGGAAGTCTTACTTTGATAGAAGGAGGGATGGGCACAGGAAGGATAAAGAACAGATTTGCTGAGAGAGGAGGCTTAAAAAAAGTCTCAATTTTGAGACTAAAAAGGAAGGATTTCCCTCTTCTTAGTCACTAATACTACCAATACCATCATTCCCATCTTCAACTCAATTACATGGATTAAACAACCTAAAGGGCACTTGCTTTTTAACTAAGAGATTAGGATAATGGGGTGGCTAGGTGGTGTAGTGGATAAAGCACCGGCCCTGGAGTCAGGAGTACCTGGGTTCAAATCCAGTCTCAGACACTTAATAATTACCTAGCTGTGTGGCCTTGGGCAAGCCACTTAACCCCATTTGCCTTACAAAAAAAAAAAAAGAGAGAGAGAGAGAGAGATTAGGATACCAGGCCAGACTTAACCACTTCTTTGAAAACTACCCCTATGGACCTTGACTGGTCTATCAATCAGCAAGCATCTATTAAGTGCCTACTATGTGCTGGACTTTGAGAATTAAAAAACAAAAATGAAATAGTTCCTGCGCTCAAGGAGCTTATGTACTTTCTCATTTGATTTCATGGCAACCCTGGAAGATGGGGTATAATATATAGGTTTCATGGTAATTCTGCAGATGGGCCCCCCCAGGAGTTATGAGACTTGTCAGAGGCAATATTGAACCTTGTTCTCTCTGACTTCCAGTCTGGTGCTTTTGCTCTCACATCATGAGTTACCTTCTATGCAGTTTAATGATATTTACTTTTTTAATGAAGAAAAATGATTCCATAGTGGGAATCATTCCCATATTTTAACTTTTCTAGGTTTTTGTTCTTTTAATTCTGTGGGTTTCATAAAATCTTTTTTGTGATCTTTACCTTCTCTCTGTTTCTTCCCTAAGGCACTGCATTTTTATAAATAATTACATCTTACTGGATAGTAGTTTAAAAATCCTTTCAAATGGAGATTTTATCATTATTGGGTAACTTGAAAGCATATTTAAACTTATATATTTTTTTATTTTTTTGCAAGGTAGTGGGGTTAAGTAATTTGCCCAAGGTCACACAGCTAGGTAATTTTGGCTTTTGTTGTTCTAGCCTTCATTTTGAAGAGGACTAGTAACTTCACTGGGTGGTGGCAGGTGAATTGAATTTTAAGTGAGGCAATGGACTATTGTACAAAATCTCACACTGTCATACAGAGTGAACAAAGTCTAGTAGCAAGACAAAAGTCAAGAGAATTGGCAATGACTTGGCATGCAGTAGATGACCTTGGCATTTTTGATGCCTGATCAAACTCTTAAAACACTCCACATTCCCTTCTTCAGCTACTTTAATGCCCTTGGAACAAATTGTTCTCATTCACCTATTCCAATGGGAAAGGTCATATGCTCTGGGATAGATACTCCTCTTAACTCAGCCATAGGTGAGTTAGCCCATCTGCCAAGATGGTTTTTACCAAGGTTATGACCGCTGTCTATACTATAGCTTCTTGGAGCCATAGGTGAAAATTGAGTCGAAGGTGGATGCCAAAAGTGGATGAGCAGTCTTGAAAAGGGTTTGGCAAGACCTCATACCAAAGGTACTAGTCCTTCCTGGCTATCTTATATATTCCACTCAAAATATGAAAGATATCTATTTTAACATGGCTTTAAAAGTTCATTTTTCCATCTCTGATATTTTCCCCTTAATTTAAATGAGAAACTATTATGTTTTCTTGTACTGGTGCTATAACCATGGGAATGGGAAACTGTTGAACTGTCTTCTGAAGGGGCACTTGGTTTCTCATCTTTTCAGGTGATGATGTCAAACTCAAATAAAAAAGGGGGGCACTTTAACTTAGAAAACCACATATTAATGGTCTCTATATTTATTTTTTCTTAATTACATTTTAATCTAATTCCCTTGACACTTCTCTAAAACAGTGATTCTTAGGTTATCTAGAGGTGACATGCTCCAACTGTTTCAGTTCAGAAGGTCATTTATTGATTTATGTGAGTTATACTTGTCTACTGTAAATGGAATTCTTCCCTCCCTGATACATACGTCTGCTCAGGAATCCAGATCACAGATATTATAGAAGTCACTTGGTGAATGCAGAATCAGCAAAGCAAGAGTTGTTTTTGTTTTTCTCATCTATGATAAACTGAAGAAGTGCCCTTTTCTGGGAATATTTCTCTATGGAAATTAGACCAGAAACTGGGAAGCCTTCATTCAAAACTGATTTCTTCATTTACTTATGTGACCCTTATTAAATTACTTCTCTTGGACCCAGTTTCCTCATCTGTCAAATAAAGGAATTGGACTAATAGTCCCCATAGTCAGGTGGCACAATGGATAGAGTGCCAAAGGACTTCCTCAGACTCCAGGTGCGTAGTCCTAGGCAAGTCACTGACCTTCCTAACCTTGGTCTGCTCATTTGTAAAATGAGGGAATGGAACTCCATGGCCTCCAAGCTCCTCTCCAGTTCTAATTCTAGGATTCTACGATGTCTTCCAGTTGTGACATTCAAATTCTAGCCAGGGCCCCCTTCTTGAATCAGACTATGAATAGCCCTGAAGGGATAGTTTCTCTCATCTATCTGGAATTGAGCAAATATGTGTTGAGTCTGCCATATACTCGGTTCTACTGTACCAAACCCTGTGGAGGATACAATAAATGATAAACAATAAATGCTTTCCCTTAACTTCCCTAAGGATGTTCCATTTGCTGGAGTTGTTTAATATGCATAAATGCTGTGTACTTTGATAAATTATGTCATTAAGTCCAATATTATATGGAATAAATTGCTGTAAAATTTCAGGAGAGACTAACTAGAATAGAGAAGGAACTGTGAAGCAGGTCAGATTTAAAGGCTGTTGATAGGACTTCATAAGATCCAAAATAGATTTAGTGCTAGAAGGGGCCTCAGAGGCTTTGGAACCAAAACTTGATTTTATAAATGAGGAAACTGAGGCAGGATTTGAATGCATGTCTTCCTAATTCCAAGCTCAGTGCCATCTCACTATACCATCTAATTTGGGGAGAAAAACATTCTATATGAGTGAAACCAAAGGTCTGTCTCATCTGTGGATTAGCAGCTAAGTGTTAGGTGTATTGATGCACCTAGGCAACTCACTATGGAACCCTGGACTCCAGAATCAGAAAGACCAGATCAAATCCAGCCTCAAATAATTTTGTTTGCCAAAGTATACTAGATAAGGAAATGGCAAGCCACTCCATTATCTTTGTCAAGAAAAAACCCTATGGACAGCATTGGTGTGCTTTGGTCTCCAGGATCAGAAAGAATAAAAAAACATTTTAAGTATGTTCTCACCAAGTGAAACCAATTCATCAAAATATGTCAATTACTGACAACGTCCTCTTTCCTTCCCCCATCAAGTAATATTTGTATTTTAAAAGAGGACAATTTGGCAATGTGAGGAAAAAATACCTTAGAACTGGAAGGAACCTAGGATAGTCCAATGCTCATTTTATGGACAAGGTCACAAAGGTAGTAGCAGAGCAGGAATCTGAACAATATTCTGTCTGCTAAACCCTAGAGAAAAATGCATCCTACTTGGAAATTTCCTTGGACTTAGCTCTCTTAATCTTTTTCTGTTCTCCATAGCTTCTGAAAACAGACTTTCCAAACCCCAAATACTCCCTGAACCAGATTAAAAAGTAATTGAGAAGCAATAAAATAAATAAAAATAAAAGTTAATGTTAATATGTGACTTTCAAATCAATATGCACCCTGCAGCATTCCTTAACCATGCTTTACTGGCCTCTGATTATATTCGAATTCAACACTACTGCCTGAATTACGTTTTGGATACTGCTTCCACTCTAGATAGCTCTTTTTTTTGACCCTCTTACTCTTCAGATCCCCAAACCATATTCTGGTGACTGATTTTGGTTTGATTACATGATGCTTCTGATCACTTCATGCAATGGAAGTTCTCAACTATTATATCCCTTCACTAGAAGAATTTCAACTAGTGCCAAGAAACTTGGCCACAGCCCAGTCATGTTCCAGCATCATCTCCATGTTACGTAATATTTGGTGATTAGTGACTATTGATCCACACTATCTTGAGTTTGAAGGAGAAATATAAATAAATGATGACTCAGTTCAAACCCTGATGACTGAGAGAAGGATGGTACTATTAGAAAAGAAAGGGAATTTGAAAGCTGGCTTGGGGACAATAATGGCCAATTTGAAAAATTAATGATTGGGTTCATTTATAATACTACTTCTGGGAGACCTATTTCACAAAGAATTCTTGGCTTTTGTCCATTTGACTTTTGCCTTCTTGTGAATGTTCATTCAAGGAGTCACCGGACTCTGGCTGCTTTTTCTTTTAGTTTTTAGTTTTTGCAAGGTAATGGGGGTTAAGTGGCTTGCCCAAGGCCACACAGCTAGGTAATTATTAAGTGTATGAGGCTTTGGCCACTTCTTGATCATGGTTTTTTGTTTGCTTTTAAATTCAATTTGCCTTAAAATTCTTCTAATGAATTTCATATAAAATATAACTGCTGATCAATATTTATATTATAGAAGTCATGTATAATATCCACATAAGTTCCTACTAGAATCATCACATGATTCTATGAATAACTTAGTTTAATAGATAAAGAATACTCCATTTTGAATTAGAAAAACCAGAGACTTTAATTCTACCTTTGTACTCACTATCCATATGATTATGAATATATATCACCTTAATCTCCCAATCTTATTTCCTCATTGATAAAGTCAGGGCAGTAATTCTTATGGAGCCTACTCCACAAGGTTGCAGTGACTTTTAAATGAAATTATGTAAAATAATTTGTAAGCTTTAAGGATATATATGTATTTGCATATATGTATATTTCTAAGAAAATTCCACCTAGGTTCTATTTATATATTATGATCTCAATGTGCCATAATTTATTAGGCCAAATACAACAAAGATTGTGCTTCTTACCCGATTTTGCCCTTCCTTACTGACAATTGCGAAAATTAAAACTCTCTGTAATGGACTTTGAGACTCTCCACCACCACTATCCCCTGTCAATCTGGCACTCAAGTTCTATTGTGACTTTGTTCTTTGTGCTCAAACTGGTGAAGACTGCTCATAAATACCACAAAAGACTGTTTTTGTCTCTGTGCAGAAACTCATCTGAAGGATGACTAAGTTATGTGTCTTTATATAATACCATTTCCTTACATTCTTCACTGGCTCCCAATCTTCCTTCAGAACAACTCATGTCTCAACTTCCCAAAAGAAGCTTTCTTTTAGTGTAATCCCTATTCTTGGGACTTGTTTTCCCCTAAAATTAACTCTGAATGATGTTTAATGTGAGCAGCTAGGTAGCACAGTAGTGCCAGCCTTGGGAGGAGTGACCTGAGGGAGAGGGGGGAAAGCAAAACAATCTCCCAGGGTGAGAAGACAAAGACTTGGAGAGTGGGAAGAAGACTGGAGGCCAGGAAACCAATTAGACTATTGAAATGTCCGGAAGAGAAGGGATGAGGATCTGAAATATCTGTAGTGTCTCTAGAAGAGAAGAGGCAATGGGTAGGAGGGAAGGGAATGTCTATAACAATATTTAGCAATTCTTTAACTGGGGGGGGGCGGAGGAAGAGAGTGGGTAAGATCAAATAGTTGAGGGGCGGCTAGGTGGCGTAATGGATAAAGCACTGGCCCTGGAGTTAGGAGTAGCTGGGTTCAAATCCGGTCTCAGACAATAATTACCTAGCTGTGTGGCCTTGGGCAAGCCACTTAACCCCATTTGCCTTGCAAAAACCTAAAAAAAAATCAAATAGTTGAAAATGGCACCTCAGTTGAGATGAACAGAACCAGAAAAACACTGTACACCTTAACAACATGGGGTTGATGATCAGCATTAATGGACTCACTCATTCCATCAGTGCAACAATCAGGCACAATTTTGGGGCATCTGCAATGGAGAATGCCATCTGTATCCAGAGAAATAACTGTGGAGTTTGAACAAAGACCAAGGATTATTACCTTTAACTTTTTTTTTTTTAAGAAAGGTGTCAGGTAATTTTGCTATCACTTATTTTTTCATTAAGGATGTGATTTCTCTTTCAACACATTCAATTTTGATCAACATATAGCATGGAAACAATGTAAAGACTATCAGATTCTTTGAGGGTAAAGGGGAGGGAAGTGAGATGGGGAGAAATTGTAAAATTCAAAAAACAAAAATTTTAAAAAAAGGAAATGGCACCTCAGTTACATACTGGATGACTGGAAGACATATCGAATGTGCCCCATTCAAAAAGATTAGAAGCTGTGAGTTGAGAGGAAAGATACATTTGTTATTGTTATAGCTCCCTCTCTGGAAAATTAATCTAGTTGATCTGGTTGGTGAGTGTAAAAGTTCTAATTCACCTAAACCACTATTGGCCTCTGACAATATTTTACATCTTTTCCACCCCCCAACTTCAATCTTTGTTCCCTTCTCCCTCTTGCTTTAGGGACAATAGACAAGTCAGTACTATCATCATAAAGGTCTGTCTTAGCTCCATTTATCCATCATCCCCATACCTCTCCAAGCCCAAACTCCCTTCCTTGACCTCCACTAGAAGTGGTGTTTCCCCCATTAAGATGTAAATCAGGGCAGCTAGGTGGCGCAGTGAATACAGCAACGACCTTGGAGCCAGGAGTACCAGGGTTCCAATTTAGTCTCAGACAGTTAATAATAATTACCTAGCTGTGTGGCCTTGGGCAAGCCAATTAACCCCATTTGCCTTGCAAAAAACCTAAAAAAAAAAAATGTAAATCCTTTGAACCTAAGAACAAGTCTCTTTTTTTTTGTATTTATGTTTCAGTATCTTGTGCATGGTGGATCCCATACCTTTTGCCTTTTCATCCATTTATTCTAACGCTCCTCAGTAAGGAGATATTTATTAGCAAATGTTTGCTCTAGAGTTTCTGGTCCTTGCTTGCTTCTAGAGCCTGCTTCCAACTGGAACAACACCTTTCACTACCTAATAGCTGACTTGTGTGAGCATCGCAAGGGTGAGCCCATCCTTAACTGAGCTTGGGGTCTAGTGGATCCACAAGAGGCTAGCTCTTTGTTCCTATCCACTTAGAGCTCCCTTTTTTTCATACTCAGTTTGATTTTATTTGAAACTTAATATCCAGAAGTGCAGTTAATTAAAATACTACAGTAAAATTTAGGAAGTAGCGTGTAAGTAATAGGGTTGGGTGTATTGGAGTTAATAGAATATTTTGATGAATTCTTTTTTCTTAAAAGTGTTCTATGAGATCAGTCTCTTTCTTCCTTAGTAGGAATAATGTAGTAAAGATAATGAAATATTTTTAGATAATTAAAGTCATTATTGTACTTCTGAGTCATCATCATAAAAGTAATAAACATACTGAGAAATATAGATGGTATATATATATATATATATATATGTTGAAAATATAAGATATTAGACTTAATTGACACTAAGAAAAACCTTAAAAATGCATTTATTTTAAATAAATCAGCAAAAGCGTGTTATAATTTTCCTCCAAAACTATTCCACTGGATTTGGATTGGTGTGAGACTACTTGTCCCTGGTGAGTGCGCTGAATTTGGAATCAAAGGAGCTGGATTCAAATCTTGCTCTGTCCTTGGGCAAGTCAATTAATCCGAGCCTCAGTTTCCTCATCTGTAAAATAAAATGTTGAACAAGCTAATCTCCAAAGTCTATTCCAGCTCCAAATCTCTGATCCTATTTTTATTTATGGCCTTGGACAAGTCATTTAATTAATCTGGGCCTAGGTTTCTTCAACTTCAAAGCTAAGTGGACAAACCAACCTCTAAAATCTCTTCCAGTTCTAAACCTATGTTCCTACTTTATTTCCCATTTGACCTACACCTTAGTGCTCTCATTTCTAAAATGAGGGAATTGCATCAGATTATCTAAGTTGATTATCTAAATGCTAAATGAAATCAGAATTTTTTAAAAAATTCCTTTTAATTGAGAGATCCAGTAGTGAATTTTGGTCCTTGGACTTTTTCCTAAATAGTAAACACTTCACTGGTTCATAGCATGGTTCATGGCAGTTCTCCTGCCACTAGGTTAAGAATAGCAACCACTATCTTTTGAAATTTTGTGTCACTGCTGGTGGCTCCCTCCCAAAGCCCATCTTGGGGCCTTGTTCCATATATAGTTGATTCCTTAGAGAAAAGGAATCCTAAACCTTCACAGCTTTTATCACTCACAAACTATGTGGCCAACCTTAAGACACCAACTATTTTTTTTAACAGAAGGAAACCCAAGGCCAGGGAGGTTAAGGGACTTGTCCAAGTCCTGTACCTGGGTGCTTAGGGTAATGCTAAGCAGTCCTCCTTTTTCTTAGAATGTTAACCAGAAAGAAACATAAATGGAAAGATCTGGAGACCAAAATAAAATGGTAGTGATGGGAACTGATCTATCTTGCTTTTTAAAATGATATTGGCTTTTATTGGAGTGAAATAAGAATAAGCACAAATGAGAACAAGGGGAGGAGAATGTAGTTGCCCACCCTCCTTTAATAGATTTTTTCCTTTTTGTGCGACAAGTGGCAGTTCAAATGAGGGGAGGCCAATTTATCCTCAACACTCCCTTCTAATTAAGCCGAGGTACTAGAAACAGATATTTGAAAAGCTGTGTTCTCAGAGGTCAGACTGGTGCTGAAGGCTGTCTTCATTAAGTTGTCTGGGTATTGACTGCTGTTATTGGAGGAAGTTCATTTGGGGAGGGTTAAAAATAAAACCAATTTTAATCCTAATTAACTAATGTGCAGGCCTCTATCTTGTTTTAAAGGGGTGGGGAAAGGAAGAGAGAGGTGTTGCTTCTCTTAATTACTCTGCAGTGGTAACCTTTCCTGGCTGACCCTGTCCCCCGGGAAGCTTCTAACTAGAGATTGATTGGGGCTGTTGTGATCCAGAAAGTCATTTGC
This sequence comes from Macrotis lagotis, assembly GCF_037893015.1. Classification (NCBI taxonomy): domain Eukaryota; kingdom Metazoa; phylum Chordata; class Mammalia; order Peramelemorphia; family Peramelidae; genus Macrotis; species Macrotis lagotis. The sequence continues at coordinate 582,611,813 of NC_133666.1, forward strand.
CCATGGTCCACTTGTAAATGAGTCTAAACATTGCAGCCAGCATGCTTATAATGACTTTGGTTGTTTTCCTTAAACACAAATCTTTTAGGACACCGGTGTGCCCCTCTATTAGCAAACCCAGTAGAAGAGACTGCTGCAAAATATTTTGGACAAACTAGACAATTGAAGACAGATTAGACCCATTATAAAAGGCTTCTTTGCAAAGGAATCCACTCTAGGCTTCCTCTGAATAATGAATCCCCCAAGGTTGTTTGAGAAATTAAACTGACAAAAATTCAATTTGCTCCCAACTTTTTGTGTAAAGTGAGGCAGCTCTGGAAACAATTCAGTGAAAAGAGTCAAAAAGACTTGGAAGACCTGTGTTTGAGTCTTGGCTTCACCATTTATCAGCTGTTTGACCTTAGGGAATTCACTTTCCCTTTGTAGTCCTCAGTTCCCCCTTCTGTTAAAATTTAAGAGTTAAATAAAGTGTTCCAGGCTGTGGTCAAATCAGACATTCTATAAAAAAAAAATATATATATATATATATATATATATATATATATATATATATATATATATATATATAGAGAGAGAGAGAGAGAGAGAGAGAGAGAGAGAGAGAGAGAGAGAGAATTTGTTCATGGAGGCAGATTATGAAGTATATCTTGGATCTACTCAATAGTGTAAATCTAGAAGCATAAATGTAGGTTCATTAGATTTCTTTATAATTTGCTGACCTGAATTTTAGTAAGTGTGTTATGTTATTTTCAAAACCTAAACCCCACCCAATTCTTTATGTAGAAGACTTCTTTTTCTGCCTGCTAGTTTTTAATAGAGCATATGACTATTTTTTACAATTTACAATTTCCTTATTTTTGACATTAAAAAGTTTAGCGGTATTATTTCCTGACTCCATTGAGTTTTTAGTGTTTAGAGGTATTCCATAGTTGAAAAAAAAATATTTATTAGATTCTTTGGTAATAAGGATTAAAAATCAATATACTCAGAGCCCGGGGGAATTAAAAATTTTACTATCCCACTTTTTATTCATTCTTTTGCTTCTGGAAATGCTATTTAGTTAAATGAAATATTAACAAAATACAGTTAACAGCTTAATCCCTTGCCTATGATTACTTTGTAACAGTTAGTTTCTGATTTTCATAAGGACAGATTAAAAATTCCCAATTAGCCTGAGACAATTTGGGCAAGTCATGACTGTGGAGTCAGAGATCCAGAGTTCAAATCTTGCCTCTACTGCTTACTACGTTTGAGACCTTGAAGAAATTATTTATCCTCTCATTTTAGCTCACATATTCAGAGAGGTTAGACTAGATGATTTCTGTGGTCTAAATCTTTGATTCTAGGATCCTGCTTGAGAATATATTCCTTCCCCTCTCATTATTGGGGTGTGTGTGTGGGGGGGGGGGGATTTGAAAGCCTCTCTACTCAAAAGCCAAAACCTAAAAATGCCATAAATCCATGAAAACTAGCCATGGTTTTTGATTGTATGGGATTTTTCTCATATTACCTGGAAAAGATGGGCCATCTGAAAGGGGTTCTGTCTTAAAGAGCCTTTTTTTATTATTATATGGAGATTTGGGACTGGGTTGTTATTTGTTATAATGGGTCTCTAGAACCATGGAGAAGAGTTACTTCACTTTGATTCACCTTTGACCTTCCTGAGAGTCCCAGCTAGCTCCCATCATGAGAAATACAAAGAGGATAACCCAGGAAAGGGAGATTTCAGAATCAAAAAATACTATATACTGTAAGATTTTTGTCTACCTATAGTCTACCCTCTGGTGGCCATAAGGAGACATGGCAGCTTTTTTTGGTACAGAACCTTGCATTGAAAATGAATTCTTATTAAAGTTAATTTTGTAGGCTGATTCTTGCAATTAAATCGCCCACAACAAATTATTTTGATGTCTCTCCTCTTTTAGGGGGTATTTTGGGAAAGGAGGGGATGAAAGAGATGAAATCAGGAAGGGACCTCTTTAAAGTCAGCAAAATTATTTTATTGAGTTCAAAAGCCTCAGAGCACACCTTGGTGCACAATTTAAACAGAAGCGTGCAAATTTTATGCAAACGATGCATGCATGTTTCTTAGATGTAAGTCAGTCACACAACCTGGCTTTATATCATTTATTCACAATATTTCTTTCCCATCCTTTGGCATCACCACCATGATAAGTAACAGAACCCAAGCCTTCATCCTTCCCACTCTCACTGTGGTGGGACTGGTCAAAGCAGTACCATATGAGCATCAAATGTTGTCCATGCTTCCAAGTGTTGAGTCATTTCCCTCCCAACAATATGTCTAAGAAAGAAGTTGTGTAGATGTAGAGTTCAAAACCCCATCACAACTCCTCTGTGTTGCCAAAGGGATAGAAGTTGGCATGAATGAGGTAGAGAAGGGAGGCTTCTTGTAAGCTGATTATGATATGCCAGGGCTGAATTCCTCCCCCCCCCATTCCAATTCATTGGGATTTAAAGTAATGAGTGAATATTATTGAAAATTTCACAACAGACTTGGTCCTTATATTTTTGGAAGGGAAAATCTGCTTGATTGATCCAAAGTGTTAAGTTCTTAAAAATTGTTCAAAATAAAGGAAGCATTGTTTCTTGAAAAGAATAAAGTTTCCTTTTATATTTTTGAGGCTCTGAACTAGCCAGCACTTTGGGATAAGGATGCATAGAGGAAGAGCTGAGTTTGAGGGGATCAGCTTAAGCCCCCCCCACCCCCATTTTCCCCTCCACCTTTGAGAGCTAGGATGAGTACCTTGCAATTAGCTCCACTGTTCTCTGACCCTGGGATTATCTCCCTCCCTGGTGACCCCTTCCATCCTTCCATTTGTACTTATCGTTTTGATTGTTTCCATGTCTGGAATGCGTTTCTCTTCTTCTCCTGTGTGAGGAGCCCAGAGCTCTTCTGTTCTACAGAGCTGGCTTCTGTATCCAAGGCTAAATGGCTAAAGAATAAAGGGGACAAATGAGGAGCTCCTGCTGCTTTCCTATTAAAATGATACAAAATTGATTGCATGCCCACTTTGTAAAATGACTTAATCACTTTAACAAGCTATATAGGGGTACTTCCTAAGGGAAATCAAATTTTGTTTGATTTGAATCACCATAGGTGACCTGATAATTGATTTTGGGGTCCATGTTTAAAGAGTTCTATCATGTAGAATACTATGAAATAAGTTTCAATTAAAAAAAAAACTGCTTGCAATGAAATACTATTTGTTATAAACAAGGCAATGTTTCATTTACCATCACAAGACTAGTTTACATATTGAGTGCCCCTGAATACTTTATCCACCAACACAGAAAATGGTTTTGTTTAAAGAATAAGCAATTTTGATATAATGTTAACACTCGATTCTGATTTGATCCTTTGTGTGTGAGATATTCATTCTTTGTCATCTTGAACCATATAAACACAAATACGAAGTATAAGGGGAACCGTGGAAGAATTCCTCACATAGTTTTAAAAAATTAAATACTTAGAATAAAGAATCCTTCTGAGATGCTTTATCCTTTAAGAAAAAAAAACACAATGAGGAGGTCTCTTATAGTTTTATTTTCTTCATGAAATGTGTGAGTATTTATGGAGTCAGTCAAAAGGCATATGGTGGGTGTGAGTAGGCTGTATCACATGATAAATGGAATTATGAAGGAGAAACAGAGATAAGCATTCCATCTATCCTTTGGTCAGTGATCATTTATTGAACACCTACTATTTTCTAGGCACTTTGCTAAACCCTGGGGATACAAAAAGAAGAAAAGATAATAAACCTTGCTCTCAAGGAGCTCACAATTTAATGGGGAAGGTATGAGTTGAAAAGAGTTCACAAAGGACAACTCAAGGGATAACCAGAATTCTCTCCTGGTATGCCTCTGGAAATCCAGGGAAGGCAAGGAAGGCATCCACTATGTTGGATGCATCCCTGGCATAGAATTTATGGGAGCACATGGACAAAGAGGCAGGCTGGGATGAGTGATGATCTTCCTGACTGGATGGACTACCCACATGGGTGAAATCAAAGATTTATTTGAATATGGAAGATAAAGAAACATCTTTAAATAAAATAATGATATTGTTATAAGATTGATCTGGGTTTGTGTAACGTATTTAAGCTCTAGTCCATTCCCTCCCTGCCAGCTTTTTTATCCCCAAATGTATCCACTTGGTGACGAGGATGGTGAAAGTTTTAGAAACGCCATCACACAGAGCTACATGGTGGCTCTTTTCTACCCCCACCCCTTTGTTGGGAACAAGAGGTCAAGGACCACCGAGGATTTGGCCTAGAGAAGACGACTAGGTGGGAGATAACTGTCTACAAGTGTATGAAAACCTGTTGTTTGGAAGAGAAAATTTTGCTTATTCTGTGTAGTTTCATAACTAGAAGCAATGGCTAGGAATAGGAGAATGTGACAGGAAGATAGCTTTTAGCTTAGTATCAGCAAAGGGTGATATAAAGGAGGAAAGCCTTATCCTACCCCTTCACATACTGGCTGTGGGACTCTGCAAGTCACTTAAACTCGCAGCGCTCAGACAATAAAGCAAAAATTACAAAGAAAGATCAATCCATATTGGAAGAGCAAGTTCCGTACTTTGAGCTCCCTAAAGTGATGAAAATTTCAAGGAAGAAGTAGAATAAAGGATTGTTTCCAGAAAAAAAAAAAAAAAACCCAGCCCAAAGTAATTTAAACTTCCCCATCATTGAAGGTATTCCAGCAAAGGCTAGAAGACCATTTATCAGAATTGTTGAAGAGGGGAATTTGAATCAGATGAATTAGGATAGCTAAATTTTAAAGGTCAAATCCTATTACAGGTTAAATCCTATTCCAATAAAAATCTGAAAGTTTTGCCCTAATCATAGAAGGTCAGAATTGAAGGAACCTTTTTCTGAACAGGAATCCACTTTTGCAATATTCACTTCTCATCTCAGCCTCCCTTGCCTTCCCTATTTAGGGAACTCTAGCTCTTTTAACCCCATAACATTTGTTTTTAATTTTGATCATTAGGGCTTAGGGGAACCAATTGAGTTCCTTGTGGCAGCCCTTTGAATACCTGAAGACAGATGTCTTGTCAATCCATGACTGTGGATCACGTATTCCAAGTCATATTTAGTCTAAACCAAATTTTAGTACACAAGAGAATCAGGACAGACCTTTGGAGTTTGGCATACAGATTAAATTCCATTACAAGAAATACCAATATAATAAAATAACAGGAAAAGAAAATGTTTGCCATCTTCCTTTAAAAGACCATTAAATTCAACAAAATTTCACAATCACAAAAAGTTAAATTTTGATATTCTCTTTGTTTTTTTTTTTTGTAATAGGATTTCTCCTGTAAGATTTAAGTGATTTTAGAGAAAAGCTATTGGAGATGGAAATCTTTTGTATTTTCCACTTTACTCCTAAGGTCCACCTGAAGTGAGGCAATAAATTATCTTATAGGACAAGAATAACTAAACAGTTTTCAAGCCCATTCAGTCCTTTACCTATCTTCTGAAACTTGACAAACCTGTCACATTGTGTTCATTGTTGTTGACTTTGCATTGTGTGCTGAATAACTAGAAACTGGATAGTGAGTATTTATTTAATTCAACTAGGTTCATTATAAAAATATGTTAATGATACTATTCATATAGGCATAATCATTTTTTTATTGTGATACATTCAAAAAGTCACTTTCCTTCCTGTCTTCTGCTCACCTCTAGAGGTTACAGTAGACATATTCAGAAACTAAAGGCCAGGTAGGTCCCACCCAAAATTATTTTAAGGCCATTCTAAATTATTTGAACTGATATGAATTAAGCAGAATAAACAAGCCTCTAACTACAAGGAAGGCAGTTTTAGTGCCACTCTGATTTTTCAAAGGGGTTCACAGACCAAAACTTTTAAGGTCTTTATAGCTCCCAAGTTCCTTTTGACAAGTTCATTATTTTATTTCATTCTGCCATTCATTTTACTCTCAGTTCCTGTTCAATATTTCCTTTCCTTTGGGGAGGCATGAAATGATTTTTGCACCTTACCTGGCCACTGCTGATTACAAAACCAAGAAGTATTAGTAATAATACTCTATACTTTTATCAGCCTTAACATACAACACACAAAAAAAATTTAAAAATCCCATGGCTTATAAATGCAGCTGATTAAAATCCACTTATTAAAAATTAATCATCTGATTAAATGGACAGAAAATATTGCTGATCTGAGAAAATGCAACTTGGTTAAGATAATTAGGCAAAAAAAGAAAAAAATGAAAAACAAATCTGATGGTTTCAATGATTGACCAGAATCAATCCCTCTCAAATCTCCCCCATTAATATCTGCTTAAAGCCTATCAATCATGAGAGGCAGCCTCTCTATATATGGGGAGAGGACTGGCCTTGGAATTCAAGTCATTCCTTTGAAACATACTACTTATGTGAAAATTCATTTAAATGTCTCAGTCTCCAAGACTTGTTCACTCCTTGAGTGAACTGTGGGATGATAGATTTAGAATGGGAAGGGATCTTTGAGGTCATCTAATCCAACAGCATCATTTTATAGGAAAGGAAACTTGAGAGAAGATAGCTGACCTGCCCAAGGACAAAGGCAATAAATAGTAGCAGAGACGGCACTTGAACTCATTTCCTCTGACTCCAAAGCCTACACCTTTACTATTGCACCATGGACAAAGTTTCCATATTGGGAGTTCAACATAGATGAAATCAAAAGTTCAAACTAAAAAGAGCTGCTATCAAAGTTATTGCAATGTGTTTCATTCAAAAAGGAAAAAAATATATATATAGAAATAAATATCTACCTAAATATTGTATAGATATCTATCTCTATATTTATACCTATTTCTATCTAGAAATAGATCTATCTCTTTATCTATAACTCTATATAGATAGAAATAGCTATCTAAGTAGATATTAGATAGCTTTTTCTATCTATACATACACATATCTATACACTCAAACATCTCTTTCTATATATTCCTTTCTAAATGAAATATACTATAGTAACTTTCATAACAGACTTTTTGGGGTATTTATCCATGATTTTATCTGTGTTGGGGTAACTCCCATCTTTATCTATCTATCTATCTATCTATCTATCTATCTATCTATCTCTACACACACACACATACACACACACTATGAGCTGTCCAATTGAGCCACTCTATGACAAGCTCATCACCACAAACATGCCAGCTTCTCTGGAGCAATAAATGACCCACATACAATAAAAACTAAGTTACTTGCTAATGACACATTTCAGTTTGCTTCAGAAAATCCAATAATTTTATTCAAATATATTTCTTCTAAAATATAAATATTTAATTAAACTTTTATAAATGCAGAGAAGGTAGTATCATTCTATTGACCCCATCTATATATGAATCAGTCCAAAACCTGATAAGTGATGAAGAAATAATATTTGCAATTACCATCATTTAAATTTTTCTATAAATATATAATAGCATTGTTGCACATTAATTCCGAGTAACTCACTCATTCTTCATATAGTACTGAGCACCTTGGATTATGTACTGTGGCCACTTCAGTTCTTGGCACTAGCATGTTTCCTAAGAAGTTATTTACAATGAACAAGTAAAATTCTCTTATAGAACAACATTCCAGTGATTTTCAGATGTATAAGGAAATAATGCAGTGCAACTTACAAATATGTCAAGCCTTTCCTACAGTACATAAACTTGCATTTCAATCTTTAACTTTATAGAAATAAAGAACCAAATTTATAAGCACGCTTAAGAAAAAGCAATCTTCCTTCCTCACCTTGATTCCCATCCCCATAAGGCTTTGCACATCATTTCATTTCATATCCCTGGCAGCAGAGAGGTTTGAGAGCAGGTGGGCCAATTTTCAAATTTACCTATTTTAAATTCTTTGCATAGATATGTGTTAAAGAAAAACCCTGTCATTCTGAAAATCAGAGCTCTAATCTAGAAAACTTGTTTATATGAGCCAAAGGGAAAAGAATCTGGTTTAAATGTTGAAGTTAATATAAACCTAACACTTTGAGATTTCTTTTCAGTGAAGTTAGATTTGAACAGTTTTAATTTGACCCTGATTATCTGGTAACATAAAACCACGCCATTAGCTGCTATCTCTTTGATTCTACAAGGACCAAAAGTACTGGATAGAACCTGGTTTGAGGATAGTCTACAAGTACATCCTGATATTTGACCAAGTTTGCTCTTCCTAGTCACCATGACATGTAAAGAAGCATCGATTCTATACTCAATATTGGCAACAACAAAGCTGAACAGGGGACAAATATTTTACATTGACCTGGTAGGGTTCCTTCTTTCCTTTTGCATGTTAAAGATAGCTCTTAAGAAAAGAAAAACTATTTTTGACTTGCTCTCCAACCCAGAAGGCTTTTAGTTAATGACTGCTGCCGGATTCCTCCTCATTGGGTTTGCTCCCAAAGAGCAGGCCTTGGTATTCACATCATCTTCCCCCAAGCAACCTATGCAGTTTCCAACTCTACCAATCAGTATACTGATTTCTATTGAATTTTATTTTTTTTTTGCTCAGCATTCATTAATGGAGAACACTTCAGAATCATTCTCTCCCTTCAGAAATAAAATACATCAAAAAAGAGAACTAAAGCCATACCATATTTTAGAATAGTGGAAAGAGGTTGGATTTGGAGTTAGGATATAGATTCCCAGCTCTGCTACTTTCTACCTGCCTGACCTTGAGGAAGTTACTTTTCCCCTTCTTGGCCTCAGTTTTGTCATCTATAAAATGAGGGAGTTGGATTAGATGGTCTGTAAAGTGCCCTCTTTAAATCTATGAATCTATGAAAAGTTGCTTTCCTCCCCCCCCAAAGAAATTAGATTTATTTAGCAACTGGAAACAGTCCAATTCTTAAACTATATCTTTACGTTTGGGGGGTGGGGAGAGAAGAGTGATAAATGTCCATTCTTCACTTACTTAGCCCTTGCTCATTATCAATAAACAAGTTATGTGAAAATAGATATAATGATTCTGAAGTGTGAACACACAGTAATATGCTAATTTCTATTATACAGTATATTTTAAATCATTTCAAATCATTGAACTTTGAAAAGCCCCTTTTGTCAGTATTTACAGGCTGTTTTTTGCCCAAGGACATTTTCCTTGGCTAAAGGAACTGGTTATGAAATTCCAGATGATGCTTTTTTCTTAACATAACTCCATCGTGTGTGACTAAACTGAAAACAATGCCTCAGAGAGTCACCAGGGTTGGCTAGACCAAGGTCCTCTGTTTCCCATGGGGTACTGCTGGTGGCTGGCTAGCACCTAACATGGATTGGTGGATCATACTTCCAGTAGGCCTGGTGGTTCTGTTTTCTTCTTGTGGAAACCATTGCCTCTTCATTCAGGCTACCAATCCAAGCCTTGCAATCTTAGCTGACAAGAAGGAATGAATGATGAACACAATGGGTTTGGGGCAGGAGTGAAGGTCTAATTGCTGAAATAAAAAGAGAAATTTTTTTAAGAATTTTGTTCATAATTTTTCCTTTTACATCACCAAAATTTGTGAATGTATCTCAATCCCACAAGTCAAACTCCCTTTATAACAAAGAATAGAAAAGAGATAAAAAGAAGTTCAATAAAATAAACCAACATTGGAAACAGCTAGTATAATGTATAATTTCATGCTCATAGACCCCCCACCTCTGCAGAGCAGAGAGGGAGGTGTTTACATATATTATATCTATCAAGTTGTTAACATGTTTTCTCCTCAATTATAATGTAAATTTCTTGAGGGCAGGAAATATCTTTTTGCCTTTGTTTGTATCCAAAAAAATAACATCCCATTACATTCATGTAGAAAAGAAATTTTAAGTAATTCCCTAGTCAGTATCTGCTTTGTTTCCAGTATTTTTTTTTTTGGTTTTTGCAAAACAATGGGGTTAAGTGACTTGCCCAAGGTCACACAACTAGGCAATTATTAAGTGTCTGAGATCACATTTGAACTCAGATCCTCCTGACTCCAGGGTCAGTGCTCTGTCCACTGCACCACCTAGCTCCTCATTTCTAGTTTTTTGATACTGCAAAAAGTACAGCTAAGAATATTGTGGTAGAATTTTCTTGCTAACTTTACTCTTCCTGGGTCTTCTAGCCATTCTTCACTATAGGTACCAGTCCTCATGCCATCTCTGACTCTACTGGGATACAGCCAAGTTTGTTCAAACACAAATATTACCTTTTTCTTCCCTAACTTCTAAAACAAAGGAAATAGGAATGGAAAGGAACATGAGAATCAATGATATTGGTGATTGGTTTCTGCTATATACTTTGGATTTGGGAATGGCATTTAAATGTAAAGAAATCTTGTTGGAAAAAATATTATGAAATGGGAAGGAGAGAAGTCTCCCCACCCCCCCACCCCCAATCTTTTGGCTTGGTTTTGTGTGGAAAGTTATTGCCCAAGTCGCAAGGCTCAACAGACTTAAAGCTATGTTAGTTAAGCCAGCATTAATAGATTCCTCTGGCAGGCTTTGGAAATAAAACACCCTAACCTCATCCACCCCCAAATGTCTAGTAAATATGTTTAGCAGTGGAACCTCTGGGTCAAAGAGTATGGACATTGCAAGCACTTGCTTAGGATAATTTCAAGTTATTTCTTAGAATGTTTGCACTAACCACAGGTCTCCCAACAATAGATTAGCATGCCCATTTTCTACAGCCCTTCCTGACTCACAGTGACTCCTGTGTTTTATCCTCTTGGTCAGTTTGCTGGGCATGAACCAAAACTTCAGTTATTTCAATGTACATTGCTCTTATTACTAGTGATTTAAAACAATCTTTCACTCAGTTGCTAATGATCTGCAATTTGGCTGAGAATCATTTGCTTAGATCCTTTGGCCACATCTAGTGGAGGGTGGCACTCAGAGATCTTTGTGTGTGTGTGTGTGTGTGTGTGTGTGTTTATTTTCTACATTAATCAAATTTTCTTTAAAAGACATTTATCTTTCATTTGGCATGGCATTATGGAAAGAATATTGGAATTGGTTTCAGGGAACTTTGAGTCAAATCCCAGCACTCCAGACAGATCATTTCCTCACCCTGGGCCTCAATTTCCTCATCTGCAAAATGAGGGCTTTGGGTTAGATGATCTCCAAAGTATCTTCTGATTCTAAACCCTAAATTCTTTTTTTATAGGTTTTTTTTTTTTGCAAGGCAATGGGGTTAAGTGGCTTGCCCAAGGCTGCACATCCAGGTAATTATTAAGTGTCTGAGGCCGGATTTGAACTCAAGTACTCCTGACTCCAGGGCCAGTGATCTATCCACTTTGCCACCTAGCTGCCTCTAAACCCTAAATTCTAAGACAGAAATCAATAATTCTTCGAATGTATTTATTACTATGCATTTTACAAATTTATTTTCATAAAGGGAACTGACAAAAATTAGAAATCTAATAAATAAAGTCCCTTCCATAATGTCCATTGTAGCTGTGTAATAACACTCTAATCCTTTTAGTACTTTATTGTATTTAGCCATTCATTTCAGAGTTTATTTTACTTTCTTGAATTGGTGTCTGTGGATTCATTATGTCTAACTAGATTATCAGTTCTAGAAGGATAGGGACAGAATGGAAAAAAGGAAAAAAAGAAGAAAGAAAAAGAAAAGGAGAAAGAATCAAGAAAAAGAGTGAAGGAAGAAAGAAAAAAAGAAGAGACAGAAAGAGGAAAAGAAGGAAAGAGTAAAAAAGAAAAAGGGAAGAAAAGAGAGAAAACAAAAGAGGAAGAGAAAGAGAAAGAAAGTAGCACCCAAATCTCTTGACTGAAGGCTCTTATGTCTATTTGTGGCATTTTTATCAGCAACATTCTTTTGAAATATAAAAAAGAAAGCTACAGATGGTCTCTACCCATATGCTAAGATAGCCCAGAAGGACCAAGGGATGAAGGAGAATAGAGTCAGACACCATGCTGAAATTATTAGTTTTCATATTATTTGAGGATTACATGTTGATTCTAGTTATTCTTAATAATACATTGTCAATGGAGTCAGGGAATCACTGAATTTCAGCAATAGAACTTTTTTCCTTTCTTTTTTCTTTTCTTTTCTTTTTTTACGTTTTTTCAAGGCAAATGGGGTTAAGTGGCTTGCCCAAGGCCACACAACTAGGTAATCATTAAGTGTCTGAGGCTGAATTTGAACTCAGGTACTCCTGACTCCAAGGCCAGTGCTCTATCCACTGCACCACATAGCTGCCCCTAGGACTTTTTTTTAATTCAGGAAAACTTGGGTTCAAATCCCACCAGATTCTTATTAGCAATGTTATTTTAAATAATTTAACTTCTCAGTGCCTTAGTCTCTTCATCAGCAAAATGTAGCAAATGGCTCATATGATCCCTTCAAGCAGTCTATGATTCTAAAATATGCTTCTTGGCAATTACCCTCTTCCCCAACATAGAGCTTGGCTTAGCTCTCTGGGACCAGACAGATCAGATCTAATCCACTTTCCAACTGATAGCCTTTCAAATACTTGAAAACAGTTATTATGTCCCCCTGAGTCTCCTCTTCAAGTTAAATAACTCTATTTCCTTCAGCCTACTTCATAGGGCTTACGCAAAAAGCAACTCTTGATAAAACTCCCTACAAGTGATCATCAAACCTAAGATGAGGACCTTCATGGAGAGCAAATACATTGTCTTCCAAGGCAGCTACTTTGGAATAACTCAAATTGTTAAGAATTTGTTTTTTAATGTCAAACCTAAATTTGCTTTACACAATTTCTATTTTTCCAGGTTCTGCTTTCTTGGGCCAAACAAATTCAGTCTAATCTTATTTTATGGCAAAGTCATAGAAGAAAGTTACCAAATCCAGACTGAACATCCCCAGATATTTCGGGCAATTTTCATATGGCAAAAATTTAAGGTTATTTGCCCTAATAGTTGGCCTCCTTCAAGGGTTGATGTCCAAGTTACCAATAACCATAATTCAATTCAAGATGCCAAATATGGTCTGACTGAGACAGAAATCAGTAGGAGTCTGAATTGGGGTCAGGGGATGTTGGGATGGTTTGACAAGTTTAGTCACAATGATTTTAAATGAACTGGAGTCAGAACTTCTATCATTATCTACAACATTGCTTCCATTAAATCATAACTAAAAGAAATTAAGGAGTTTCAACAAATGAGTTGCAAATAAGATCTTAATACATTAATTTGACCAAATTTCTGCCTATTTGGGCACACATCCTAAACACAAAGCTTAGAGGTCATATTTAGTCAAAGTGTGCACTGACTTTGTAAGGAATTCTTTAATTTCCTTCAAATTTTTCTTAAGCTTCTCAATCACACTGAAATACATATCTGTGGTTCTGATGATGATGATGATGATGATGTTTTTCCTTCATTCTTGAAGAAGACCATGACATCCGGAGGAGATGCCAGGACAAGCAAGTAAATTGGATTTGAGTGAGGGGGTATTGTGCTAAATCACCAGTCTCACTTTCTCCTCTTGATCCAGTAGCCAGATATGAATCAGGATGACTGGAGATGGTCCTGGATGCGAGGCAATCAGAGTTAAATGACTTGCCCAAGGTCACACAGATAATAAGTGAAAGCAGATTTGTCCTCTGGTCCTCCTGACTCCAGGGCCAGTATTCTATCCACTGCATTACCTAACTGCTCCCTAGGTGAGTTCTATTAATATTAGTAACATAACCAGGAGGGATACCCTTCCCTCCTCTTAGATTTCCAATAAATTCCTACCATTTATAGAGTGTTTTAAAAGTCTGCAAAGCATTTCACACATGAGCCTCATAGCAACCCTGGAAGGTTTTACAAATGAGAAAACTGAGGCTGACAGAGATTACATGACTTATCCAAGATCATACAGCTAGCTAAGGAAGAATTTGAATTCCAGACTGCTTAACTCCAAGCTCATGGCTACTGTCATAATCAAGTGAATCAGTGACCATATTGGTGCTGAGCATACTTACAATGTCTCCATCCTTTCCTCCAAAGTCTAAATAAAGCATCCTGATCCCATCATCTGAAGACATTTTGAGCTTTTCATAAGGAGCCTGAATGATTGTCTTGGGGAAGGCCCCCTCCTGTGGCTCAGTGGTGACGGAGAATCCATGCTCATAATGTATAGTCAAACGGCACTCCTGGTTTTTGTATGTACATGCTGGAAGACAAGGGAGGAAACAAAATTAACCTATATGAAGGCATCATACTTTCTTAGACATTTGATGTTTCACATTTTCTCTGTCATTGGTGTTACCCATGGATCTCATGACTAGAAAACCCAAGGATATTCAAAATGGAAGGTACCCTGGAAATTGTCTAGGATATTGGAAAAAATCATGCACTTTTTAATTAGTCCTTGTGTTTGAATTTGGGCTCTCCTAGGTACAGGTACTACCCAGGTGATCATTGGGGAATCAACTTCTCACCAGTTCCTTAGTTCCTTCATTTCTTTTTTTTTAAATTTTTTTTAGTTTTTAATTTTTTGTGTGTGTGTGTGTGCAAGGCAATGGGGTTAAGTGACTTTGCCCAAGACCACATAGCTAGGTAATTATTAAGCATCTGAGGCCAGATTTGAACTCAGGTACTCCTGACTCCAGGACCAGTGCTCTATCCACTATGCCACTTAGCCACCCCAGTTCCTTGATTTCTAAAATGAGAAGGTTGGACCAGTCATTTGGACTCTAAATTTCCTTCTAGCTCTCAATCCTAGAGTCTCAGATTTGGAAAAGATTTCATCCCACATGTAACTGAAAAAGAATCCCCACTACAACACTCTTTTGCTTGAACCTCTCCAATAAAACCACTGGTCTATGAAATAGAATTATCTAATAATCATGAAATTTTTATTTATTTCAAGCCTAAATTTTCCTCTTTGCAGCTTTGGAGCAATGCTCTTTGTCTTCTGTGGGGGGCAGAACCAACTTAACCCTCTCTCTATTCCAAACCCTTCAAAATACATGAAGACAACCATTATATTCCCGCTACCTCCCGTTCTCTCAAATGAACCTGGGATCTAATCCAACCTCTACATTTTACAGATATGAAAACTGAAACCTGGAGAAGTAAAATAACATCCCTAATGTAATAAAAATCCTTAGTGGCCAAGATGAAACTTCAACTAGTGACAATATAGGACTTTAGTATTCCAAAGTATATTGAGGCCATGTATTGACACCTGGTCCAAAAATATTTTTATTATAGCATATTGGCTCCTATAGAACTGAAAGATCTTTTCTTTGCATATAATTTTTTATTGTTTTTTGACATGGACAAAAATGATATAGAAAGAGAAAATTTGGAAGTGACACTGGTAGATAAAACACCCAAGTTGATGAGCTTAAAGATAAGGATAATTTTTTCAGATTGCTATGAGTAGGGAGAGAAATAAATTGGCAAGAATATTATAAATACTTCCTAGCTGCACTTACTAAAATCTATGTTATGGCCCTAGTGTGAAAATCTGCTCTAATGGCCTTTTGGGCCATAACCAAACTCAGAGGTAATTTGACATTTGCAATACTATCAACCTTTCTTGAAAGGTTGTCTCACAAACATTAGGAAAACTTTTTTAATATCTTGAAAATCTGAACAGAATAATAACAACAGTGATTAATACTGATAAGGTACTCTTAAGGTTAAAAAACATTTTACCTGTATTAACTCATCTTACAGAGGAGTAGGTAAAGTAATTGACTGGAAGTTTGAAAAATCAGGTTTCAAACCCATCTTAAAATAATTATTAGCTGTGTGATCCTGGTTGAGTCACTTAACCTCTGTCTGCATCAGTTTCCTTTATGCAAAATGAGAATAAAAATAGTACCTATCTCCTAGCGTTTTTGTGAGGATAAAATGGAATAATGCTGGGGAAACAGTTTACAAACCTTAAAGTGATAGAAACATGTGGAGAAACAAAGTATAAATATTTAACTACACTTTGTGGATTAGGAAACAGAGTGACACAGCTAGTAAATGGGGGAGCCAGTATTCCCAAAATATCTGTTTCAACTCCATGTTCAATGTGCCATCTATAGTACCCTGCTTCTTCCAAGTGACCAGCAGGTTTCTGTTATTTTCTTTAACAAACAGAAATAGAATTATCTCTGAACGTGGGGGGAAATGACTCAAAAATGATCAACATTTTAAATAATTTATTAAATATTTATTTTTGCAAATCAGTCATTGTGACTATTTTTCATTGATTCATTCCACCCGAGTATCTCAGATACCAAAAAAACTATTGCTACAGGCAGTGAGTGGTCAATTGTACACCCCTCTGTTGAATATGGGACGTCTTTCTTTGGAACACTCTATAAAACTTGGGGTAAGCTTTCACAATACCACCTACATTCCTTGAAATAACTCTCCCCTTTCCCATCTTACCCTCTCTTTCTTATAGAGAGGCTGGCTTTGGGCTGGCAAAAAGAGAATAAAAACTTGGCCCCATATCTCAGAAGTGGGTGATGATATCTCAAACTACTCTTAGATAGGACTGTCAGTTTTAAATATCTAGATACTTGGGGGGAAAAAAACATGATGTATGCGATGAGAAATTTGTTCTCTCCCTCCCTCCTTTTCTCCTTTCCTTTCAAGAGGAAGTGTGGTATAGTGGATAAGCAAACCAACTTTGGAGTCAGGAAGACCTGGGTTCAAGTATTGTCACTGACAAACACTGGCTGTGACAATGGGCACATCACTTCACCATTCAGTGCCCCAGAGAGCTATCCAAAGTTACAGAGGAGTTGCTAATATTTACCACTCATACTAGAATTCTTAACACCAATCAAGTCACAGATCCAGACCAGAAGTTGCCCAACTTCACAGAATCATAGACTTCAAGGACAGAACCGTGGGAGCAAAACCCTCAATTTATAGATGGCAAACTGCCAACCCTGGGAAGTGAGGATGCTGGTGTCCGAGACCAGATTTGAACCCAGGTTCTCTCACACACCAAAGTCAGTGTTCTGTCCATGCTCACTCTGTTGCTATATTGAAAAACATTTTATAAACCTTCATTCCTTGAAATATGCCAAGTTCTCTTTATTACTTGAAAAGCAAATTACTTTAGTTCTTGATCTCCCACTGACAAGTTCTGTAAGGTAACAACAGAATTATTCTTCTTGCTTGTGACATTTAAAATTGAGTTGGGGAGGAGAGGAAAGATTTTTTTACAAGTTGTTGAGGACAAACTAAATAGGGTCCCATTAGGTATCTTCATCTCCTTCTATTCATCATGGCACTTCTGGTAGCTAAGAGAGTCTGGGCTTCTGTGATGAAACACAATTTTCTGATACTTAAAGATTCAGGTGACATAAGCTTCTACCAGCTCACATTTTGAAACCTTGGGTTGTTGTTGTGGTTGGTGTGTGTGTGTGTGTGTGTGTGTGTGTGTGTGTGTGTGTGTGTGTGTGTTTGCATGCACATGCATGTGTGCTCTGACACAAAACAGCATCATAAATGAAAAGCTGAAAGAGAATCACAAAAGGTTTTTAACAGAGATGGCAGATAATGCTTTGCTGTTGTTTTGTCAGGGATGGGGTAAGGGAATGAGAGGCACTAACTAGTTTCATGGTAATTGCAAGCATCAACCTCCCCCCCACACACACACACACACACACACACACACACACACACACACACACACACACACACACACACTTATTTTCTATCCCAATAATATATTAGCTGAAATTTTGCCAAATAGCTAATTTCACCTTTGTTTACAAAGGCTATGGAAAGATGGAGGGAAGAATTTTAAGTCTAAATAAGAGATTCTGGAGGAATCCCCTTTTTTTTAGGGGAAGGGTGTGGAAACTGATCTTCAGTGAGAAAGCATGATCCAGATTTGCCCTAACCTTTATTTGAGATTTTCCTCATTCCTTTCCTTCTACAGAAACAGTTATCAACATCTCCCTTTTACATGTTTCTTACTCTGAAGGATACTGGAAAATAGGTGATAAGCTAATTTAAACTAAGGTGTTTATAGTAGTATCATAAAATTTTAGAGATGGGAGAGACCTGCCTTGGAAACGAGCTTGTCTATTCAACTCACAGATGGAGTGGACTTTACAGGTCCTTTAACCTCAAAATCTTAATTTGACATAGGAAGAACCTGCAAGGAGGATGACTTGCCCAAGATCAAACATGGTAACAGAGTCAGGATATGAACCCAGGTCTTCAGATTCCAAATACAGAACTTTTCTAGGTTTCATTACCCTCATCTAGAAAATGGGCATGTTAGAGCACTTTGTTGCTCAGTCATTTTTCAATAATGTCTAACTTGTCTTATGGTTCTATTGACACAAATACTAAATATTGCCTTCTCCAGCTCATTTTACAATTAAGGAAATTGAGGCAAACAGGGTGAAAAGACTTGCCAAGGGTCAGTGTCCGGGGCACTCTGAATGATGAGTCTTCCTAACTCCAGGTCCACTATGAGGTCACCTAGCACTTTCTAGTTGCTTAATAAATGCTGACTTGGTCTGAATCTAATTGGTTTAATATAGTGTAAAAAGTTCTGCTTTCCAACCTCTCAGCAATCTAGGTTCTGATCTGTTTTGGTAAAGGAGGTCTCCGTTTCAGGACACCAGTTCCCTAGACCAAGGGAGATCACAGTTCCAGTAATGATGATGATGATGATGATGATGATGATGATGATGATGATGATGATGATGATGATGATGATGTTGATGATGATAATAATGGTGAAGATGGTGGTGATAATGATAATAATTTCTAAAATGAGAAGGGCCTGGCCAGTAATACTCACAGGTGGTGATTTCAGTTATGAGTTCTGCTGAGTTGTGACAACCCTGGACAATGTTTCTTGTCCACTGGGAGAGGTCTCTGCTGGTCTCAGCTCTGAAGAGATGGGTTTCAATACCTTGCCTGGTGCCAGTCCGAGTCGCAAAGGACAGATCCACCCCAGCCTGCAGTGATCCTTTTCCAGGACCTGAATGGACCAACCTGAATTTGAGAAAAAGGAAAAAAAAAAACTCAGAAAGATAAATATTCACCTTTCATGCAATGTTCCAAACTACTCTGAGTAAAGAAAGAAAAACTACTTTATACTTTAATTGGGAGGACATATGAGAGAATAAATGACATTTCTATATTAATTAGACATTTAGGAGGTAAGATCAAGTAGAGAATAGCTTTCTTGTGAAAAAAAGAAATTTTAGAACCATGGGATCATGCCCTGGATTTAAAATCAGGAAAGACCTGTGTTCAAACTGATTTTGGATACTATGTTAATCTATGTTCAGATCTTTGTCACTCTGAGCAAGTTACTTTACCTCAGTTTGCCTCAGTTTCTTCAACTGTAAAATGGGGATAATAACATCTACCTCCCAGGGTTGATGTGAGGATCAAATGAGATATTTAAAAAGAACTTAGTATACTGTTTCATAAACATGATACTTTAAAATATATTTTTATATTTTATACTATACAAACATACAAAATATTATGCAAATATTATCTCATCGGCTCTTCACAACCCTTCCAGGTAGATGCTATTATTACTTTTACTTTATATCTGAAGAACCTGAGGCAAATAGATTAAGTGACTTGCCCAGGATCATCCACTTAGAATTGTCTTAGGTCAAACTTGAACTCAGGTCTTCCTAACTTCAGACACAGCCTTCAGACACTATTCACTTCATCCTCCAGCAATTCACACTGAATTACTCACCAATCCTGAACTTGCCATCCCTGATCCTAATTCCCCATTCATATTAGCATGTTGAGGAGGAGTGAGAAGAATCCCAGAGAGGTTCAAAGTTTCTTGATCTCAAAGTTGGTCAAAGCTGATGGGGTAGCTCAATAGGTCCCTAGGTAACCAAGCTCAGGTCCTTACATCATTCCTCTGTGTTCCATGTCCCCAGTCATGTCTATCTATAAAATTCATCAAACATTTATAACTAATCACTTTCCCTTTTGATTCTAAATACAAAATAAGGGGGTTAAAATAAATTAAAATCCTATTTTTAAGTGACTTTACAAATTCATTTGTACCTAAGTTAAAATAGGATTTTTGCAATATATACTTCCAGAAGTCAGTAAGTAATGTCACCAGAGAGCTGTGGTTTCAATATACTTTAAGTACATAGGGTGTTTTGGAGGGAGTTGACATAGTTGCCCCATTCTGCGGGAAACACACACACACACACACACACACACACACACACACACACACACACGTATACATATGTGTGTTTCCTGTAATTGGGGAAGAGATGAGAGTGGGTTTCCATGCAGGAGTAATGTCTGACTTTATTATGCTAAGAATAAAGTCAGAGCCAGGAACTGGGGGAGAAGCTGCTGGGAGTGTTAAGACCAAGTTAATCTCAGAAGAATGTAAAGAAAAGAGAAAGTCTTTCTCTAAATTTGTAGGAGTTTTAAAGGTCAATATTGGGAATGATTCAGCAATATTTAAGAAAAAGCTACTTGTATGAATAATAAAATGTTCTATTTGAGACTCCCAGAGAATGTAGAGTTGGAAAGACACTTGAAGCCCCTCCAATTAGATGATTCACCTGATTTTCTGTTATCAAACCTGTAAAATATAAACACTGGACTCAAGAACCCTTTGTTCCTTTGGATCAACATTCTTCTAATCTAAGACCTCTTATTCCAGGGTCCACAAACTCCCAAGAGATTGCAAGGACATTTATGAATTTGGATGGAAAAAAATTAGATCTTTATTTTTATTAACCTTCAACTATTTATAATTTCCTTCAGTTAAAAAAAAAAAAGACACCTCCTCCCCCAAACCCCCATTATTCTGAGAAGGGATATATATATATATATATATATAGATTTTACCAGACATAAAGGGAGGTATGAAACTAAAGAACATAAGATGTTTTATTCTAAACCAATAAGACCCAGAGAGAAATAAGCAATTTATCCAAGATCTGGGTTAATAGTGGCAGAAACTATTGGGGGTTCAGAGAAGGGCCAGGCAGGATCCCTCAGACTGACATTCTACAGGAAAGTCATCCCAGGAGGTGTGGGAAGTTTTAAAGAAGGAAATTCTGAAATCATTTTCAATGAAGGGAAGAAGGGGAAAGTGACTAAAATGAGTATTGTGGCTGCTCAGGAACTCATTTGCCTACTTAGATGTATAAAAGACATGTACAAGTGAAGAAAGAATGAATAGAAAATGGAGAATGAATACAGTCTTGAAGAATGGATAACTATAATAATAATGATTATTATTATTGTTAACAAACTTTTATATAGTGCTTTAAGGTTGCATCGTGCTTCACAAATATTATCTCCTTTTGTACGGGCAACTATTATGAGAAGTAGATGATAGTATCCTTATTTTATAGAGGAGGAAACAAGGGTTGGGGGAGGAAGGGGAGGGGAAGGGAACAAGTATTTCTTAAGCATCCACTATTTATCAAACTCTTTGTTAGGTGCTTTACAAATATTTCATTTTATTTTCACATCAATCTGTAAGGTAGGTACAATTATTATCCCCATTTTGCAGATGAGATCACACTGCTAGTAAGTGTCTGAGGTCAAATTGAACTCAGGTCTTCCTATCTTCAGCAATCTTACTAAGGTAAAATCTTGAGATTGAAAATATGGGCCTTTGTCTATACTTATCTTTGCCTAACCTGTCTTCACAGTTTGCTGTTCATGTAGTATGGTTGCCCAGTCAACATGCAGTTTCTACAAATTCCCCCTTTTGCTGGAGGGGCATCTCCAACTCCTCCTCGCCACTTAAACGAAAGCAAAGCACACCAAAACAAACCAGTCTTGTGAAGTCTAGCCCAGAACTAAGGCTATAATTTTACAATATCTTTTCTTGGTGTATGTTTTTTTAAAAGATCAATTCAAATCTTGAAGGATAAACAGGACTCCCTAACTCCCAAAATACACACACATATATAAATATTAATTTGCTAGGCAACCTTGGATGATTTTGGGCAATCACCACTTATAGATTGTTTAAAAAAAGAAAGTATCATAGAATATTCCTTCATTTTTCAAAAGAAAAAAAGGAGGCCCAGGTGGAAATTGTGATTTTTGTAGAGACTTAAGTTTGAGGTAAACAGAAATTTCCTAACACCTACAGCTGTTCAAATGTGAACCTGACTGCCTCATAGAGTAATGAACTCCTTGTAACTGCAAATCTTTTTATAGGTCCTTGTGGGGGTAAATTTCATAGCTCTCTGGCTGTTTTAGATTTTGTTTGTTTGTTGTTCTTTTAAAATTGTACTGAAGATTTTACCTTTTTCTTTACATAACTATTTATCAGTGAATTCCACTTACCTTCCCCCTTCCCTTTTCTACTTCCCAAGAACAGAGAAATAAAGCTGTACAAAACAAATCACATTGATCATGAATTTACCACCACCCAGATGAGAAGGTAGAAAGAAGCTTCATCTAACTCCTCCATAGTCAAGATTGGTCCTGATGTTTTTCAAAGTTGTTTTCCTTATGCTTAATTTGTAGAGTTTTTCCTTGGGCTCTTCTGGCTTTCTTCAGCATTAGCTCATTGAAATTTTCCAAAATTTCTCCGTTTTCTTCATATTGGTAATTCTTATGGCACAATAATAATCTTTGACACAATTTATTCAGTTTCTCCTTATCTCATTGTTTCCAGTTTTTAGCTATTGCAAAAGACCCAGTACTGTTGGGTCAAAATGTGTGTGTGTACAAGTAAATATATTTTTATATGTACACAATCTATACACATGTTTATATATATATATAAATATATATATATATTCAAATATGTGTGTACATTTGCATAGACATATAAATGTTTATGTGTCTATACTTATTCAAATATTCATGATTACGTAAATATACATAAAGGTGTAGATATCTAGTTTAGTAAGTTGCCTTAGTATAAATCCCAAATTACTTTTGAGAATGGGTGGGTCAATTCAATTTATTGAAGATCTTCAAGCAATGGATGGATAAACTCAATGAGATTTTGTCAAGGGGGATTCTTATGGAGATGGAATGGGCTGCCTTGGAAGATAAGTGGTTTCCCATAATTCAAACTAGAATTTGTTTAAGTGTCCACCATATGCAAGGAGTTGTTGCACTAATCAAATCTATGAGCAAAGAGTCAAAAGAGATCTGAAAAGAGCCATATTTAGTTAGTCATTCTCTTTCTTGATCCATTTCTTATACTGTGGCCATTGGAACTGTTAAAAGAAAGTAGTAGATGGATGATGGAGTAAGCAGAGGTATGTGTAATATGGAAGGCAAAGTTCTTTGAGGTCAGAGATTATTTTGTTTGTGTCCTTGAAATTTCCAATTTCCAAAACAGTACCAGTTACATAGAGATCTTTAATACATGTTTATTGATTAGTTAATGAACTGTAGACATCTCCATACTCCATTTCAAACTCAGTAAGACCAAAAGAGAACTCATTGCCTTACTAAACCCATCTTTCCTCCTTACTTCCCTTTTTCCTGTCTGGATTTCCACATTCTTCCATCACTCAGAAGTACTACCCAGGAGTCACCCTTGACCCTTCACACCTATTCAACACTCCTTCCCCATATCCAACAAATGTCAATTCTACCTTCACATTTCTCACATATATCTTCTTATCTCTACTCATGCACCAACCTGACTCAAATCCTCACAATCTCCTGCATAGACTGTTAGAACAGCCTCCTAATTTGTCTCTGAATCTCATTCCAATCCAACTTCCACATAGCTGCCAAAGTAAGAGTTCTAAATAAAGCACAGGTCTGACCATGCCACTCTTCTGCTCAAGAAGCTTCAGTAGTTCCCTATTTCTTTTAGGATAAAATAAAAATTCATCTTTTTGGAGTTTTAAGATTTAAAGCCCTTTACAATCTGGCTCTAGACTAATCTTCAAAACTTATTAGACATTATTCCCAATCATGTACTCCACCTTCCAAATAGTCTATTTGCTGTTCCACCTACTCCCCAACACTTGATTTTCTACCTCCATGATGTTGCCCAGAGTATGCCCATGCCTGCCACTGTATTTCCTCTTCACTTTTGTCTAATTGGCATTTCAAGACTTAACCACAGGCTCCTTTCTATGAGGCCTTTTCTGTTGTTCTGGATCTTTGTGCTCCCCAAATTCCTTTGAATGCATTGTATTTATCTGTGCTTGTGTATTACCCATTCGGTAGAGTATAAGATTTTTCAGGGTAGAATTTATATTGTTGTAACCACAATGCTTGTTTAACAAATTTTATTTACATTATTTGAAATGACCTGTTTACCTCATGTTTTTCCAGGAGCAGATTTTCTACATATTTCCTATAATCCCATAACAAATATCAAGGGACTTTTCTGGAATGGTCATTAATTTCATTTTGATTATTTTAAATTTTATGTTATTTTTGTATCTTTGAAAATATGACCATCTGTTTTTTAGTTGTGGAAGGAAATGAATCATAACAGCCACAAACGCCTCCACCAAACAGGCTGTAAGTGCAATATAATGGAAAGAGTACAGACTTTGGAATCAGAGAATCTAGGTTCAGATCTTGCCTCTGCACTACCTATGTTGTTCTTGGGCAAATCACTTAATGTCTCTGGACCTCAGTTTCCTCATCTGTAAAATGAGGGGGTTGGATTAGAAGACCTCTAAGATCCCTGCCAGCTCCAAATTCATGTTTCTATGATATTTTTCCAAGGAAAGATGACATTTATGATCTAGCACAAAAGAAGTCTATCTTCAAATTGTTATCTGAAGTGGGGAAAAAAAGGTCAAGAAAACCCTTAGTTCTCTGGTCAGAAATTGAATAACATTTAATCATAGATTTGAAATGAAAAGGACCTCGGGTCATTCAGGTTACCCCTTTGTTTTATAGATGAGGCTTGAGAACTTATGACTTGCTATACTTCATAGAGTAAATATTCAAGCTGAGATCTGAACACAAGTTCTCTGACTTTGGAGGTGAGAATCTTTCCATTCCACCACAGCTGCTATATTATGCCCCTGACTGACCACAGAACATCTGGCGCCAATAAGATCTTGTATTTTATAGGAAACAAGGAACAGAAATAAATGAGGAAAACCAAGTTCCATAAATGGTTTAAAAATAAAATCAGATTAGGGGTGTGGGCAGAAAAATGAGATCATAAGGAGAATATAAATGATGCTGATTTATTCAAGGTAGTCTGAATGATAAATGGTACATGACTGAAAGGCAATCAGCCATAATATCAGGCCTGCCCCAATTGCTAACCCAGCCTCTAGAGAACACCTTGGTTCAAATGGACAACTTGATGATTTCCAGATGAATTTAACTCTTGAGAATCCATATACTAAGAATAAAAAAATCACTTACATTTACATTTTATCTATTACATTTATAGGGGTAAGTATATTAGGGAGCCACCAAATTCTGATATCTGGCTGTGGATAATGACTGGTTTCTGAGTCTTCCTTATAATGGGTCTTCCTTCCTTCCTTCCTTAGTGGTCATGGGAGTTCTTTGCTTAGATGTTCCAAAAGGGGGGCAACTGGGTTGCTAAAAGATAGCTTAGCTGGAAAATGTAATTAATAACTATGCTGTTGAGTTGTCAGATAAATTTGTTCCTTATGCCAGAAAGCAAATGTTTTCTTCTCCCAGTTAGAAAAAAGAAAGAAAAAAGAAAATGATTCTTATGTTGATATTTTTCTACTGCCCACTTTGATTTTAGTTGAAAAACAAAGCATGGATGAAGTAGAAATAACAGACAGCTAGGGAAAGAGGTCTGAATCTTATTTTAATCTTAATCACCCACCACCTGTTTAATGCCTTATTTCTTATTATTTATTCTGAGGTTATCCCCTAGTAGAGATGTAAAGGAAACAAGTGCATTATTTCAGACCATGACAGGGGTTATTAAAAAAAATCATTATTATTGACACTCTCAAAAATTACAAGTAAATAAATCATAGAATAAGCCTACAAATAAAACACTGGAATCAGAACCATTTTACACATTTTGATTGGAACTATTATAGCAATATAATTTGTAAAAAAGTAATAGAAATTAACTATTTTTTGTGCTCCCTTCAAAATTCATCTTTGTACTTTAAAAGTTTTACATTTTTCTACAATGCATTTCCTTAGATTTAAAAAAAATGTGATTCTAAATATGACTCTAAAATGACTTTAGAATAGTCCTTCTCTATTAATTGTATAGAGTAGCAAGGTGGGATAATGGATAGAGTGCTGAGTCTGGAGTCAGGAAGACTCATGTTTCTGAGTTCAAATCCATTCTCAGATACTTACTAGCCATATGACCCTGGGCAAATCACTTTATCTCATTTACCTCAGTTTTCTTATCTGTAAAACAAGCTGAAGAAGAAGATGGCCAAATGGGGCACAAAGAATCCCACATGATTAGAAAATGCCTCAAAATTTCATTGTATGCTTCAGACAACCATTTAGAGCTAGAGTCATCTAATTCAATTCAATTGAACAAATATTTTCTGAAACTTGTGACATTTAAATTTAACTCTTGAGAATCTGTTCCTCTTCTCACTGCACCATACTATTTGTTACTTTGTTGTTGAAAGACTTCTCTTACATTAATTTTAACATCTTTATGATTTTCAATTGACAATCACTGAATTTTCCCTCTTTCCCATTCCTCCTACATTAAAAAAAGATAAAAGAAAAAGAAAACCTTGGAGCCAGTAAAGTCAAACAGAGTCAAAGAAAACAAATTCTCACACTGGCCATGTCTAAAACTGTGTCTCTCCCCCTATATTTTTAGTTCACAAATACCCTGCTATCATTAGTATTCTAGAATTGTGGTTAGTGATTGCAGTGATCAGAATATTTTCAAAATTGTCTGATTTTATGATGCTGTTGTTATTTTAGAAACTGTTCTCTTTCTCATTTCAGTGTGCAAAAGTTTATACAACTTATTATCACAAAGATACTTCTTAAATTCATATGTGGGTATATATATATATATATATGTATATATACATATACATATATATATATATATATATATATATATATATATATAGAGAGAGAGAGAGAGAGAGAGAGAGAGAGAGAGAGAGATATTTATGAAGTATTTGTGAATTCATAAGTATAAGAAAATTTCAGTAGAGGTACTTCTCCACCAAAACAGATATCGACCCATTTATCATTTTAGAAGATGTTGAAGCAATTTGTTGAAGTATAGAGGAACTAAGTGAATTGCCTTGTATGTGTCAGAGATAGAAATCTGAATCCAATCCTAGTCCACGCAGCCTAAACTATATTTAGACATTTCTTGACATCATGGAACTTGTATTCTTCTGACTTAGCCATGTAATGTGCAAAAATACAGATTATTAAAAAAAAGAAAAACTAGAACTTGAGGGAAGAAACATGAATTTTGCTTTGAAAAAAGCTAAAGATACTGAAACATGAAGTAAGAAAAGAGTAAATTCCTGGTATAGGGAACCCACCAGGACAAAGGCATGGAGGTGAGAAGTACTGATATATTAGTTTCACATTGGATTGTAGAGTGTTCAAATGAAACAATATTGGGAAGCAGAGGACCTAAAACACTTTTTGTATTCAATCACTTTCAGTAATATCTGACTCTTCTTGATCCCATAAGGAAACTAAACAGGGTTAAGTGATTTGCCCAGGGTCACACAGCTAGTAAGTATCTGATGCCAGACTTGAATTTAGGAAGATGAGGCTTCCTGACTTCAGGCTCAACTCTCTAGCCACTATGCAGTAATAGTTATTTAATATTTGTGAGCCAATTTCTCTTTGGTTAGGTGTTGGAGATTTGGACATATGATGTCAAATTATTATTAACAGACTTAATAAAAACCAGTCACCATACTAGGGTTGAACAAAATTATTTCTTATGTGAAATTAGATATTAGCTAACAGGGTTCATAAGCAATATTTCATTCACATCCTTATTTAATTGTTGCAATTAGCATTTCCCAGCAGATACCATTATTAAGTAGGAAAAGCAACAGATCAGATTCCAAAAGTATCTAGTGCTGGTGATCTCATATCTCTTCATCTACTGAACATCTATGATAGAACCCAGCAATGTTGATTGATTGACCCTGTAGGAGAGAAGCAGAGGTCCAAGCAGCCAATGAAACTCTGATGTGTTGGGCAGAAGGTAGTGTCCATGGTCCTGAAACATTTGCAATGGCCTAAGATTAATTTCACAAAGGAAAACCAAAGACTTTTCAATATGAATTTTAAGATTTTCATATCATCATTTTAAGCCATATATATATATATATAATATATGTATATATATATATATGTCATCAACTATTGAGTGATTTCTGAAGTGATTTTTTAATAAACAGATTGATTTTCACCAGTACAAAATAATATATAATTAGAATTTTAATATTAATAACATAATATATAATACGTTAAAGTAATATTATTATAATATATAACAACAATGATAATAGTATCATTTATGTAAACGCTTTAAGATTTGCAAAGCATTTTGCATATATAATCTCATTTGGACTTCAGAACATTATGAGGAAGTTGTTGGTATTATCAGACTTTTACCAAGTAAAGGTATAAGATAGGATTTGAATTCATATCTTCTTGACTACAAGATCAGTGCTCTGACCACTGGTCAGAGGTGCCAGGTAAAAGCCTCCACACAAAAATACACACATATAAGATTTAGAGACAAAGTATATTTCATGAGAATTTGACAGATTAAACACTGCTGAAAATAGTTAACGACTTTTTCAACTTTCAAATTAATCTTTCTCCCTTGGTTTATTCATTAGTAGTCTTCTTGTGAATAAACAGTATATGAATTCAACAATAAAAATTTATCAATTAAAAGGGACCTTAGAGATCCAATTCAATAAAGAACCTGAGCCAGCCAGGATATGAAGAAACTGAGCTTAATTTACTCAAGTAAGATAAGATTCGTGACCTCTCACACCTAATCTAGTTTTCTTTTCCCACTGCTTGCCTACTTTGTATTTGAGGCTAAGTTGGTGACACAAAGGCAAAGTGAATCATTCTTTGCTCTTAAAACTCTGTCCTTAACATTCTACTGGGAACAGGCAAACAGATCTTGGCTTTTAGTTTAATTAATGCTTAGAAACATAACAAAAACATTTTAATGTAAATACAAAGTAATTTTCAGGAAAGAGCACTGACAAATTCAGATGAGGGGAAAATCAAGGAACTTTGCATAGGGGTGGCCCTGAGTTAAAGCCTAAAAGGAAATTAAGGATTCTAACAGATGGAGGTGAGAAGGAATTAATTCCAGGCTTTATGGTACAGTGACAGGTACGGAATGCTAAAGGGTCTTAACAATTTTGAAAGATTTAAGAAAAATCAATTCAGTGACCAACCATTGTTCCAGAGGACTGATGATAAAGAATACTAACTACCACCTGAAAGAAGGGTAATGGAAACAAGATAAAGAGAGAAAATGTACTTTTTGAACATGGTCATTTGAACATGGTCAATGTGGGAATTTAGGAACTGCAAGGTAGTACAGTGGATAGAGGACTAGTTTGGAGTCAGGAAGATCTGAACTCAAATCTATCCTTAGACTCTTACTGTGTGACCCTGGGGAAGTCACTTAGCCCACATAAAAGACAAATAAGTCTCAATCCCTCATCTGTTAAATGGGGACATACTGGAGAAGGAAATGGCAATCCACTCCAGTATCCTTGCCAAGAAAACACCATGGACAAAAAAAAATTCATGGGGTCACAGAGTTAGACATGACTAATTGACTAAACAACAACAAATGAATAACCAATGGTTATCCAACTATGCATATTTGTTTCATGAATTTTAATTTTCTCCCCCCCCCCAGTGGAATGGGGGCAGTGAGAGGAAGGGAAAATAATTTTTGTTCATTAAAAATGATTATCTAATAAAAAACGAGTTTTATTTTGCTGGAAGAAGTAGTACATGAAGTACATGAAGACAAGTAATTTGAAACAAAACTGGAAAGGTAGATGGGAACTTGTTTATGAAGGACTCTTTCCTATATATTATGTTGTCTCTTGAAGTTTGACTTTAATGCTCTTCCCTTCCTCCTTTCTTGCCTCTTCCTTCCTATTAACATACTACCTCTGGCATCCCAACTTATTAATGAATATTTAGAAATACTATAAGTTCCTCTAAGATAGGTTGCACTCAAGGAAAAGATGATTTGTATGATAGCAACTTGTCTCATCCCTATCCCAAGTGGGACCCAATTTTTTACATTGCCATGAGCTTCAATTTCTTCTACTATAATTCTATTAGTTGACATCAAAATCTGAGCTTCTGGATGGGATTTTTGGCTCTTTCTTTCTTTCTTTCTGGTAACACAACAGTATTAAGTGACTTGCCCAAGATCACATAGCTATTAAGGAACAAGTATCTGAAAGCAGATTTGAACTCTGGTCCTCCTGACTCCAGCCTTGGTACTCTATCCATTGCACCACCCAACTGCCCTTTTAATGGGATTTTCTAAAGGTTGGACAACCATGCTCTAGAGCCACAAGAAATGAGGTTCTAGTAAGGAAAGTAGGAAATAAAGATTGGAAAAGAAAGACAAGGGAAAAAAGGCTATTGAAAAGAAGGAAAGAAAGATGAAAAGAAGGAAGGGAGGGAGGATGAAAGAAAAGAAGGAAAAGAAGGAAGGGAGAAATAAAAGTATATCAAAGCCCTCTCTTCTTCCCCCCGTTTACATGACTGAGACCTCAACGAGTCACCATGTTTTTATTAAACTTCTGTTCTGGCATGTCACTGTGTCAGGCGCAAAGGATATAAAAACTAAAAACAGTCCCTGCCCTCAAGGAGGATGAATATATAAGAGAAGCTTGGGGTCAGTAGAGTATCTTAGAAGCCTGCATTGATGAATCACTGCCAAGCTGCCATCAAATAATGAAAAACTACTCTCCAGTCAATGGAGCCAATCTGAATCCATTTAATTTTCTCTCTCCCCACCTCTGCACGCCCCCCTCACCCCTTAGGCCCACCTCTCTCCATCTCCTGTTCAGCAGTGAGGAACAGAACAAATTTTATTAATCAAGTACTCAGGTAGCTTGACAGGTGTATCAGGGCCCTCTAGGTATCCACCAGGCTGAGGGAGACTCAGACTCTCAGTGATTCAGTTGCTACTCTCTTCTTGACTTTGCCCCTTCACTGAGAGTATTGACTCCCCCCTTTTTTAGTCTAAGGGTTGATGTAGATTATCAATGAGCTCAATAGTCAATTTAGTGAAATTCCTTCTCATTGTCCGGATTCCTACTGTTTCCTAATTATTTGAGCCTCCTTGAATCATTAGAAAAAAATAATTAGATTAATAAAGAGAGAATAGTAAATCAATGAAGGTCAGCTTGTATTTACCTTGTTCTCTCAAGAACAAACTTTTATCTCAACCTCAGCATCCTTTCCAGCCCCCCAAACCTGGGCTGGCAAGGATATAGACAGTCAGAACATTAGGATAACCATTACTCCCACATGGTAGAAATCACTCAGAATCACTTTGTTTTGTCTCAGGAGCCCTATACATTAGGGTTTTGAATCCAACTTTCCTTGCACTGGCCTCCAATCCCACTGGACTTGCTACTATTAGTCCCAATTATAGCTTTCTGGGCTGACCTATACTTCATATCATTTCATCACCCAAGCCTGGATCTATCTCATCCCCAGAGCTGTGACCTTGCTAGTAAAGAGTAAATGGCTTGAGTTAAATGCCAAGAGGGTTTCCTTCATTCTAAATGCCATGCCCCTCTCTTCTCTGTGTTTTTTTTTTTATATTTTTTTCAAGGCAATGGGGTTAAGTAGCTTGCCCAAGGCCACACGGCTAGGTAATTATTAAGTGTTTGAGGCCAGATTTGAACCCAGGTACTCCTGACTGCAAGGCTGGTGCTCTATCCACTGTGCCACCTAGCCGCCCCCTATTTGCTTTCTTTAAAAGTCCCTACTCTTCTGGTCCACCTCTGATCCCAAGCCAAGCAGAAAAATTCACATCAACTCATCAGAGAAAATGGTGGGGTTGTTACATCAATCCAAAATTACTTGAGAGTCATGGGGAAGAGAAAGCAATGAAGAAAAAAAAGGAGAAATCAGGGTAACAGCTATCATTTATATAAAATTTGAGGGTTTCCAAATCACTCATTTAACCCTCACAACACATAATTGCAAAATCAATTATTATTTCCCTTTTACAAATAAATAAATCAAGGCTGAGAGAGTTAAGTGGCTTGCTTGGTGTCATATAGCCAGTACATATTTGAGACAGGATTAGAAATCAGAAGCACAGCCACTCTATTCACTGAACCCCTGACCTGCTTAGGAAGTAGTATCTCTGCATTAAGGGAAACTAAGGTGTAAAAAACCAGGGAAGTACTTTAAGACTTTGTAAAAGATTGAAGGAAATAGGCAAGAAATAGGAGTTGAGCAGTTTAAGAAAACATCAGGGAGAAGCCTAGCTTAGGCTTGAGGTGGTGGGAACCACATAGGACCGAAAAAAAAACAAAACAGTTTTATGGAAAAGACAGGACAGATCTTGTTTGTTCAGGTTTTGTATGAGCTATCTACAAGCTATTGTTCTCTATGAGATTTAGAAACACCAGGAATGTTTCCTTCCCAGTCTGGTGGGTCCATCTGAAAGCAGTGACTATGACCTAGAGGACCCCAGAGAGGCAGGAGGGAGGTTGCAAAGATACAGGAAAAGGAAGGAGGATTCACATTTAAGACAATGGAAGCACACAGTATTATACCATCCTGATTCAGAACAAGTGGAGAAAAGTTTTCTCACCAAAGTACTTGCTGCAGAGAATCAGTGAAATGAACCAGAGCCAGCAAAATTGATCTGTGGGTTTCTTGACTCCGATGTTCCCCATAAACTTTTTGTAATCAAGTAAAGCTTAGTTTCAGGCAAAATTGTGACACAAAAAGATATAATGATAATGATAATAATAATAATGTTGATGATAATAATGATAATAATAAATTTATATTAATGTGGTTCTATATCTTAGAACTGGAATCATTTAGTCATAGTATCTTAAATTTAGAAATAGAAAGAAACTCAGAAGTCAGTAACAAAAATCCTCACTTTCTACAGATGAGAAAATTGAGGCACAAAAAGGAAAAAAGTTGCATAGTTCAGTTGTCCAGTTCACAAACTCAGTTTTGGTTAGGAGAGTCAGGATATGAACCCAGATCAATTCAACCCTTTGAATCTAAATTCAGGTCTTATTCCAATAAATCCAATCCAAGCCAGTAAACATTTTTGTAACTGCCTATGACATACTAGATACTGGTTAATTATACAATTAATAAAAAGAATGATAATTCCTGCCTCCAACAAGCTTCCAATTGAAAGGAGACAGAACAAAACAAAAAGCAGAAAGCAAGGTGGGAAGGTGAAGGAATGAAATACTCAGGGGCACCCTTGCACAGGGGCATGTTGTTTCTAGGACTTCAAACAAAGAAGAGCTGCAGAGGCAAAGTGGACTCAGCTGAGTTCAGTTTGTGTCCTCTATAAGGGGAGGCACTGGGAGGTGTTTGGTCTTCCTCCCTCCAGTCAGAGGGGAGAGGAGGCTAAAGGTCAAGATTTAGTTAGCAAAATGGTGTTGAGTTTAGAAATGATGAGTTTATCCTGGGAGGTCTGTCCTTCAGGCATGGTAACAGATGCAAAGTGGAGATATTCCACAAAGATAGCTTGACAATAATTCTTTCTGGTAGATGTTTTTCTTCTCATTGTATGATCCAAGAAACTGAGACTCAAATGAGTTCATAGGAACCATAGATTCAGAGTTGGAAGGAACTTTAGAAGTCATCTAATACAATGCTCTCATTTTAATAGACAGGGAGTGACTTGACTAAGGTCACTCCAACACTGAGTTTGTTGGTGAATGACTTTTGATAATGTATAACATGTAAGTATACTTCATGTAGGTATGTGTTTATTGACATATTATGTATGCACAAGCTGATGTAGATTGAAAGGATTTAGAACTGGAAAGGACCTTAGAGATCCTTATTTCAACCCCTAATTTTAAAAATCGGGAAATGTAGTCTTATAGAAGTGAAATTTGTCCAAGGTGATGTTGGCAGGATTTGAAGCCAGAGCTTCTGATTCAAACCATTAATCTTTTTACTGCATTGTACTATCTGCTTCATCCCCTTTCTGTCTCTGCTTGTCTATTCAGTCTTTCCTTCTCTTTTTTTTTCCATCTCCCCCTAGTCTACCAGTCTGTCTTCCTTCAGTCTTTATGACTCATCCTCTTTTTTTTCCATCTTCCCCTCTCTCTTCCTCTCCTCCTCCATTACCTCCTGCGTCCCCCTTCATTTTCCCTTCTTTCTGTCTATCTGTCTCTGTCTGTCTCTGTTTCTGTGTTTGTCTGTCTGTCTCTGTCTACCATCTGCACTTTAAATTGTTTTACATAATTCCACGTATATAAACTATATCTGATTGTTTAACTCCTCAGGAATGGAATAAGGGAGGGATGGATGATGGATGGATAAAGGGATATAATTTAAAACTCAAAACTTTAGTAAAAAGTGAAAAAATTGGAAAAAAAATTAAAAAGGGAAAAAAAAGAATTTAGTCCTCAAGTCTTAACCCAAAAGGAATAAATTTTTAATGGTGGAGTATTAGGCAGAGAGGAATTTAATGTGGAGTTATCACAAGCTATGGGTAGATCTATCAAAGTATGATGCCAGATCAGCCTCCAAGAGTGACCAGAAAGTTCAAGTAGGATTCCACAAAGCCACTAGGGGGTGTGCAAAGGTTGTTAATTAAAAAAAAAATTACAAAAAAAAATCTAAATTACTTTGGGAATGATTCTGAGTCTCCTCCTATATTTCATGTCAGGAAAGGACTGGGTACTATAATAGTATGAGAAAATTAGAAAGAGTTTTTCCATGGTGGGAAAAAAAAAACGAGACAAAACAAGATTAGAGTTAGCTTTCTTTACTGCCTGATACAGTCACATCAAGCATAGTATAGGAAATGGGTTGTCTTATGCTTGGAACCAGAAGATCTGGGTTCAAGTTCTGGCTGCTCCATTTATTTGACTTTAGGTACATAATTTTTCAGAGCCTCGGTTTCCTTATTTATAAAATGAGGTCAAATGTTATCTGCAGTTATCTGATTTTTGTGGGCATCAAATAAGATAATGTGCATGGAGGGTTTTGTAAATCATTAAGAACTACCAGATCCTGATATTTTCCAGGGGAAATTTACATTTAAATGAACTGAATTCAAAGTCCACCTTCTCTATTTACTCCCTATGGGACCTTAGACATAAAGTCTTGGGGACAGCTAAATGGCACAGTGGACAGGACACTGGGTTTGGAGTCAGGAAGATTTGAGTTCAAATCTAGCATCAGACACTTTCTAGCTAAGTGACCCTAGGCATGTCACTTAAACTCAGTTGCCTCAAAAAAAAAAAAAGATCCTTGATTTCATCAGCATCTTCGTTTCTTTTGCCAATTTAGATTATATCCCCTCAGTGATATAGATAATCCTATCTATATGACCCTGGGCAAATTACTTTCACCCTGCTTGCCTCAGTTTCCTAATCTGTAAAATTAGTTGAAGAAAGAAATGGCAAACCACTCCAATATCTTTGCCAAGAAAAGATCAAAAAACCAAACAATGAACACCTTCAGCATATCTGAAGACTTCATTCCCATTTTTTAGCCTCCATTCACAATCTGAATACTGAATGCTGAGATGTCACCATTTCTACTCCTACCCAGACACGTTGTTCTCTGGACACTGTACATGTCCTCCACTATCTCTAGGAACAGTACTCCAATACCCAAACAAATATGACCATTTCTGAAAAGTGAATGTCAATCAATTACACTTAATTCCAGTGACTTCCTACTATTGATTATGTTCTATTTGTCCTTTACATAGATTGCTAATACACATTTGTTTTCATGTTGTCTCCATTAGATTGTGAGTTCCTTGAAGTCAGGGACTGTCGTTTTACCTATTTTTGTAATCCCAGAGTTTAGCACAGGTCCTGGCCCAGAGTTGTTGCTGTTCAGTCTTTTTTTTCAGTTGTATCTGTCTCTTTATGACCCCTTTTTGGGGTTTTTTTGGCAACAATATTGGAGTGGTTTGGCATTTACTTCTCTAGCTCATTTTACAGATAAGGAAACTGAGGCAGATAGGGTTAAATGACTTGCCCAGAGTCACCCAGCTAGTAAGTATCTGAGGTTGGATTTGAATTCAGATCTTCCTGACTCCAGACTCTATCCACTGAACTACTAGCTGTCACATAGTAGGCTCCTAATAAATGCTTACTAATTGATGGACATTCATCATCCCCATATGTCCCAGAAGAAAGCACACTTCTTTCCTAGCACCTTCCTTTATGCATTGTTTTCTTTTTTTTAGAATGTAACTCATTAAGGGTAGGTGCTATTTGGCTGTTTTCTTTGTCTTTCCCCATTGCTTAGTACAGTATATTATAAGCACTTTATATGTATTTTCATCCACCCATTCATTCATTCATTCATTCACTCACTCACCTTTCTATCCCTCAGCTTCTTCATCTATAAAGTAAGGAGGTTGAACCCAAAGCACCTGAGTTCTAATCTTGACTGCCATTTACTATCTTTGTGACTCTAGGAAAGACACTTTGCTTCTCTGGGACTTAGTTTTCTCATTTCCAAAATGAGATGGGGGGAGCCTCAATCTATGGATCCCTAAAGTCCTTTCTAGCTCTGGATCTTTAATCCTCTCATCCTATGATTACATAACCTTTAATATCCCTTCTCCACATCTCCAAGGTAATGATCTTCTCCCACTTATTATTTCCAAGGTAGAAAAACTGAACCACAGGTCTGGTCATAGACTCCAAAGCCCTTGTGCAAGAAAGAATCTGCCCTGGCTCAGGAGAGAGAGGTTTATCACCAGGAAGGCAATTCCTAGATGATTCCTTCCTCTCCCCCAAACTCTCACCCCTTTTATAAGCAGTTTCTGCAATTATCTAAGAAGACACTGAGGGGATATAATCTAAATTGGCAAAGAAACAAAGATGTTGATGACATTAAGGATCTTTTTTATTTAAGGTAACTGAGATTAGGGGACATGCCTAGGGTCACTCAGGAAGAAAGTGTCTGAGGCTAGATTTGAACTCAAATCTTCCAGACTACAAACCTAGTGCTCAGTCCACTGTGTCATTTAGCTGTCCCCAAGGACCTTTTTTGAGCACTAAGGTAAATTTTTATCTGTGATAACTAATGCATATAAAAGAGGCTATAGAAAATTGCTGACTTTCAAGACATAGCTTAGAGATCATCAAATTTATTTTACAGATGAGGATATCTTGGGGACTAGAGAATTTAGGTAACTTGCCTGAGGTCACACATCTATTAAGTGGCTAAAGGCAGAGGACACACACACACACACACACACACACACACACACACACACACACACACAAACACCCCAACTTTTCTGATTCCTGGTCCATTGCCTTATCCACTATAAGGTTACTAGGGAGACCTGGGTACAAGTCATACTTCAGAAACTTTTTTTTGCTATATGACTGTGGGTGAGTCTTATATCCTCTGTTGTCATAAAAAATAAGGATAATAGCATCCACCTTACAAGGTTGATGTAATAACATCTACAAAGATGTTTCTGAATCATAAAAGCACTAACGTTAGCTACTGTTATTAATAAAAGCACTTTTCAAAAATTTTCAGGGTTACATAGTGGCAATTATAGTTAACCCCAATTCTGATGGAGAAATGTAGTCCTAGATCAGTTAGCAAAGAGAAAATTAGAATTAGCCATGTAGATTTGTTGCCATTTAGTCAGTAGCCCTGGGTTGCTGTTGTTATTCTTTTTTTAATTTAGATTTCATTTTCTTTTCTGTTCTGAATTCTCTTCTTTCTCCCTTCTCTCCCTTATTCACTGAAAATGCAAGAAAAACAACATCCATAAATTAAAAGAAAGGGTGACATCAGTGAAATGAGTAATACCAAAAAAGGTGCTTTACACAGAACTAATTCCTCCAGTGGTCCTGTTGTGGTTACTGAACTACCCACAGCACTCTACTTTGAATTAAGGCATTGTTCAAATACAGTTGTTCTAGGAAGCTTCTGACTACAAGAAAAAGAGTTGTGGGTTTGGAATCCAAAGAGCTGGTTTCAAATCTTGATTCTACCACAATATGAGTTTGAGCAAATTAATTTGGAAAATGTTTTTATCATGTGAATAATAATACAGAGTTAGAATAGGCAACAAAGAAGTCCTTTCTACCTCTAAATATTGATGCTATGAACTGAGAGAGAATAAAAGATATTTAGTCATTCCTAGTCATGAATTTAATAGTTCCAATGGTTTATAAACTTGATTTGTTGATTATTTAATAGGTCCTAGAGAAAACGGGACACTGAAAACCCAAGTTTTGATATATTTTTGATAGGGATTGTATAAAATGCTCAGGTTATGGGTCACTTCTTGAGAAAACAGGTCTAGATGGCATGCCAAATCTGGTAAGGATAGCTAGGAAAATAGAAAAGTAAACTGAGGGTATTAGCTAGATGCTGGGGAGAAGGATTTCACAATAGAAGAGAGCTCAGACAGTAATAATAATGCATAATAAGGGAACAGAGAAGATAAATTTCAACTACAATATGACTTTGGCTGGAGGTACTGCATAGCCATCCTCTCTGGGCAATGATTTCAAGGAAGCCATAGCTTGGAGGTCTTTCTATAAGTGAAGAGTGGCTCCCAGGAACAGATCATGGGAAATCAATGTTGATTTTTTTTTCTTTAAGAAAGAAAATTGGAAGAGTTCCAGAAATTTGACAAACATTAAACAATCCATACTGACTAAATGAATAAATCACTTAATAATAATACTAATAACAACAATAACACTCTCCCCAGGGTTTAGATAAGGACCTGGAAAACATTAAGCACTCAATAAATGCTTGTTGAAATTAATTGAATTGACTTTTATACATATAGTTGTTAAAGGTTTAAAAATGCATTCCTCATAGCTCTATAAGGTAGGCAGCATAAATATTATTATTCTCCATTTCACAGATGGGGAAACTGAGACTTAAAGAGGTTAAGTGACTTTCTCCCAGTCACACAGCTAGTAAATAGAAAGATTCCAAAGGGGCAAAGCACCTAAGGTATGAAAACTAATTCCTAAGTTTTAAGTAACATTCTAAATTCTCCTCATCATTATGCAGGATGAGGGGAAAGAGAGGGTACTGAAGTGATTATTTTTCCTTCTTTGGGGTTACACAAATCTTGGCTCTTGACCAGCAGATCAGAGTCCAGGGGTCAGAGTTTCTACCAAGTAGAAAAAAAAAAAATCCCTACTTGAAGGCCTCTGAATGACCCCTGTAGTATAGGTCTGCTGAGACTCTGGGTCAAGACTGCTCCAGAATTTCAGAAATATGATGACTTTAATCTTCCCTCTCCATAGACCCATCATCTTTGTGAATCATGACTGGAGAGCACAAAAAACACTTTGTAACTCCATGTGGGCTATGGGGCTTGTTTTTTAAACTGTTCAGCAACATCAAATAAGTTTTGACTAAGCAAAAAATGTTTTCCCAAGGACTCATAAAAAGCTGAGGGACAAGAATAGCTAAAATTACAACATGTTTGCAAACTTCCCAAGTGTAAAGCTGTCAATTGCACTGATCGATGGATAGAGGTATTATGGAAGTTGTTCAGTGGGAGGGACAATCAGCTACAAATAAATGTCCCTTCACAGCTATCAATATTCAACATAGATTGGAAATACTTCCAGAAATGCTGTTGTCTAAGAAAGACAAATTATGAATCTAACTTCCCTCGTATTCAAGTGATTACATCTAAATGATGATATGATATAATATGCTGAAAATAATAATATGTAATTATATCATATATAAATTTATATAAACAGATCTAATCCACAATGGATCCTCTCTCTCTCTCTCTCTCTCTCTCTCTCTCTCTCTCTCTCTCTCTCTCTCTCTCTCTCGCCCTCCCTCCCTCCCCCTTACCTTTCCCCTTCCTTTGTTTCTCCCCTTTTTGTCTCTTTTCCCTACATGCACACACACACACACACACACACACACACACACACACACACACACACACACACACACAGATACACAGGCACAGACAAATACACAGAGAGCATGTGTGAAAAACATCTGAGGGAAGAAGGTCAAACCAGAGAGAATGACCCTTCTGTATAAAAAAAAAAAAAAATAAGTAGATAGTGACAGACCAAGAGTCAGGAAGATTTAAGTTTAAATCTAATCTCAGATAATTCCTAGAAGTGTAACCCTGGGAAAGTCATTTAACCTCTGTGTACCTAAGGTTTCTCATCTGCAAAATGAGAATAATAATAGCACCTACAAAGGTTGTTATGAGAATCAAATGAGAAAATGCTTGCAAAGCACTTTGTAATCCTGAAATGCACTATATAAATGCTATTTATATAAAACATCTATCATAGCGCTTTTTATAACAAAAACTCGAAAACAAAGAGCTTGTTCCAGGACTAGAGAATCACGTGGAAAAGTGGTGTATTACTTGGAAAAGTGGTGTATTGATATCACACTATGTTATGCAATAAGAAATGATGAGGGACAACTAGGTAGCTAAGTGAATAGAATGCCATGCCTTGAATCAGGAAGATTCATCTTCCTGAGTTCAAATCTGGCCTCAGACATTTTAAAAACTAGTTGTGTGACCTTGGGCAAGTCACTTAACTGTTTCACTTTCCTCATCTGTAAAATGAGCTGCAGATGAAAATGACAAAACATTCTAGTGTCTCTGCCAAGAAAAACCTCAAAACACAAGAAATCAGAAATGATTGAAAAATGACTGAACAGCAAGAAGGAATTGTTGAAAATGAGGCGTTCAGAACTGAGAAAGACTGGGACAAATAGAACCAGAAGAACAATATATACAATGATGAGTTAGAGTTAGTTCTTGTCCTTTTTTCTTGAAGAGGACTAAAATACATCACTATGTTAGATTCAAGTTACAGTGTGTGTCTGACTGTGGCTATTAGAGTAACATGAGCTCTGAACATTCTACCATAGGTTGAGCACAAATAGTCCATCTGAACTTTTGGGATGGATTCTCTAAATTTGCACATCTTATATTTCTTTTATTAAGTCACTAATGTTGGGTACAAATAGTCCATCTGAACATGTGGGATGGATTCTCTAAACTTGCACATCTCAAATTTCTTTTATTAAGTCACTCTTCCTAATACTAAGCTGAAACATGTCAGCAATCACATCTATGAACTCTTTAGCACTCTGCAGTGGGGGGCGGGGTCCAGTTTAGGAGACTCAAACTCAAATGACTGGGTATTCTCTCATTATCTCTTTATGTATCTTTGACTAATTCTCTCTTATGGATATATAGTCTATCTTTCCCTTCAAGACTCCCATTTTCCTTGATGGGAAAGAGAGAAGCAAAATGAACAGTGGATTAGGAAGTCAGGTAGACCTAAGCATGAATCACGATTTTCACATTTTGTATAATAGTTCTTTAACCATTTTGAGCATTGATTTCCTCATCTGTAAAATGAAGACAATTATAGAAGAGTAGTAACCTCACACAGTTGTTGGCAGACTTATATGAGTTAATATAGGTAAAGATATTTGCAAATCTTAGTGTCAGATAAAACACTATATAAACGTTATCTATTATTGTATCACTAATGTTATATTGTCTGCTTCCAACAGAGGGTCTCATCTTTCCTGTTCTTGCTGCATCTAAAAGCACCTCCAAAACCAAAAGCAAAACAGCTTTTTTTAGTCCTTAATATCTACCCTCACAGGTTAAAGACCTTCCTTATATTGTTTTTAAAAATCTGTGACAATCTTTTTTTTTTTTTTAATTCAGTCTTGGTTCCATGTCTCTGGCTTCATATTTTATATGTACCCTTTTAAAAATGAGAACTCATTAGAAAGTTCCCTGTGAAGCACTATTAGTCTCTCTAGATTTTTCATCTTTCTCAACATGTAATCTTCTGTTATGTCATTAAAACAGCATAGCTTCGTAACTTTCTTGAGCCATCTTTTAGAGTAAATAAAACTTTTTCCATCTTTTCTCTGAAATTTTTAATACTTTCTTAAAACAGGATATATATGATTAGTTACAATTCTTCATATAATGAATTCTAAGATATGTATTCTTATGACTGTAATGAGAAAAGCCTTAAAACACAGTACAGCTCTAAGTTTTTAGTTAGTTATTTTGTAAAGGGATTGGATTTATTTTTATGTAATTTCAAAGGTCAGGACTAAGAACAATGGATGGAGACTTCTAGTTTTCTCCCATCCCTAAATCTATGATCCAATTAATTACATGGTTCGTTGTTATTATTTTTGGTCCTTCATTCTCCAAGAAGACCAATGACATCATGAGGATGATGTCTTGATTTGTGAGTGAATCAGATTTACGTGACGTAGAGCTATGAAAAGTCATCAAACTCACCCTCTCCTCCAGAGTCATCAGAGTCCAGCAGCAAGACAAGAATGAAGACAATTGGTGATGATCCAAGATATTATAGTGAGAGGAAATCAGAACTAGTTAAATGACTGGGCTTAAGAAGTAGCTATGAATGACTCAATGTTGACTTGGTATTAGAACTTCCAGGGATGTCTACTGAGTATGGTCCTGGATTTTAAAATTCAGGACTTGGGTAAAAGGCATGGATGGCATGCTCAGCAAATTTAAAGGTTTATAAAGATTGGAAAGATAGGTGACAAATTTGATCATTGATTTGCTATCCCCCCCAAAACCCCAATACCAACAAAACCTTTATAAGACTAGAAAACTGGGCTGAATCTAAGATGAAATTTAATAGAGGAATTTATAAAATCTTCAAAAGGTTCAAAATCTCAATTTCATGAATGCAGTATGAGGGAGACATAAGGTATATTTTAGTTTAATATGAATATAAAAAGAATTTTCTAATAATTATAGTTGCCCCAAAGTAGAATGGGTTGCTTCTAGAAGAAACATAAAATTAACAAAATTTGTTTCCAGGAAGTTTTAGGTACTATTTTCAGAGATCTTGTAGAAAATAATTTTGTTCTGATGTGGGTTAAATTGGATGGTATCTAAAAATACATTTCAAGTCTGAGATTCTGATTCTCTTGGATTATCTAAAATAATGTGTATATCAATTTGGCTTTTGTATGAACTATACTGATTTTCTTAAAGGAGAGAATGACTGTATTACAAATACCCTCATAATTCTGACTATCTAAGCTACTTGTGGACAAAATTTATTCAGTTGCTGTTTCTTGTCTTTATGTCTTTTTTTAACCTGTGACTGGAGGCAATGTGGTACAATGGAAAGGATGCTCATTTTGGAGTCATAGGAACTTGGTTCATATCACAGGCTTAGCTTAGATCCTAGATATATCCTTTGATATTTTGTGTCCTTGATTGTCAAACTCCTGGAATCTATTTCATCATCTGTAAAAATGAGAGGTTTGGACAATATGGCATTATGGCCATAACCCTAACCTAACCCTAGGTCTAGAAAAATTATGATAATTCTCCCTCTTTGCCTATTATACTCAGACCATTTCCCATCCTTCCTGACTCATCTTCTCTCCATCTGGACCTTTATGTTCCACATAGGACCTCCAGTGAGAGCCATATTGATTAATATATAAGTAAATTTGAGATTTACCTAGCTTAGCAGACCATCCAAGCTACCTGTTTAGGAGATCTTATTATCTGTGATCTTTCCTGCTGACATGAGCACACCCCACTCTCTACCCTTCACAGAGAAAACCATTAGCAATTACTAAATGATCAAAAGCAGTTATGATTACTATTGCATTTGGAAAAGATGACTTTCCTGTGAATTGCCATCCTTGTGTCTTTTCAAACCACAACTCCCTTTCCTTCATTCTCCCCAAATGAATTTCTCCCTATTAGAATTATAAACTCCATGATGGTAGGGGATAGCCTTTTTATGATGCACCTCCAGTGTTTAGCTTATTTGGCAAATAACATTTGCTTAATAAATATATATTTTTTAAAATTCATTCATACATTTGTGTCTAAAAGAGTTCAATTAACTCTACTAAAGA
Organism: Macrotis lagotis; assembly: GCF_037893015.1. NCBI lineage: Eukaryota > Metazoa > Chordata > Mammalia > Peramelemorphia > Peramelidae > Macrotis > Macrotis lagotis. The sequence continues at coordinate 582,655,848 of NC_133666.1, forward strand.
TCCAAGTAGGATGAGAAAGAAAGAAAACTACCTGGGTTTAAGGAACAGATTGAAAACCATGGGATCATGAATGTTAGTTATCATCCTATCCCCATGCTGCTATGTGAATTGGAACAATTTGTTTAATGAGCTTTCCCCATCTATGGATTAGCTATGCAAAGCCACTGTATGAGGCTATTGTAAGGATACTTAATTCAATTCTTCATGCATCTGTTATTTCCAGGGCACTCCTTCCATGGATACACATTACAATTCTTGTTGCTATGGCCAAAAAACTCCATTATCTGTCAACCAGCCTTATGATGATGAGCTGCTCTGTCCTTTCAAGAATGTTGTAAGGACAGCTAGAGAGAAGTGATTATCATGCACTTACAAAAATATTACAAAATTACAAAATATAAGTACCATTGAAATGCTAATGAGAATGTGATCTTGCTCAATTATAAACCTGGCAGAGGTCAGTTTTCTCCTTAGTAATGCTATCCTCATCACCATCAGAGAGGATTTATGGAGGAACCACCTAAAAGTGACATGATGCAATAAAGTAAATTAGATAGACACAGCATCTGACTCTGAGGAATCTGAGAGAGATATGTTATTTCAAACAAGTAATTTCATAAAGAAAGCCATATGTAGTAGAAAAAAGCCAGATAGTCTTGGAGACAGGGAGCTAGGTTAGAATCTTGGCTTTTTTAAGATATTCCTTTCCATATTTTTTGGAGGCTGCTTGATTGGACAATGGTTGGTCTATTGGATTTGGGAGTCAGGAGAAACTAACACCTGCTAGCTGTGTGACTCTTGGCAGGTCATTTAACCTCTGTCTACCTCAGCTTCTGCATCTGTAAAATGAGAATAGATGTGTTAAAACTCCAAAGACCTAGCATATATATAAAAATTATTTTGCAAATTTTAAGGTATTTTATGTATTAACTTATTTTTTAGCCTCTTTAAACCTCATTTGAAAGTGTCTGTGTGAGTGTGTGTGTTTGTGTGTATGTTTTGAAATCCATCATAACATAAGAGTTAAAGAATTGACTCCAGAATCAGGAAAACTACTCTGTGACCTTAGGGATTTCACTTCACCTTTGTTGGTGTGTGTAGCCAACTCTTTAATGATTCTTTATTGTCAAATAGATTTTGAATTGTGTGAATAGAGGAATTTTCTATTGAGTATTTCCAGTGTCAAAAATATCCCAAGTCAGGTCCATATTGCATTAAGAACTTCATAGGGCTATTATAATAAATCAAATCAAAGCAGATTGCAATCTGTCAAAAGGATTTCATTCTGTGTGAGTCTTGTCCATGTCTTTTCTTAGAAGGTACTTCGTTAATGTTTCTTGAATAACAGAGTCAATGGATTAGTGTATCTCTCATTTATGCTTCTATGGGATTTTGAGACCAGAGAACATAGATTTGGATGGAACCTTCAAACATATCTATGAAATATAACCAACACCTTATTTAAAAATTTATTTTGTGAATTCTATTCTGAACTAAACAATCAGCAAATAAAATGGAAGTTTCCATATACATTACAGGACAGAAAAAGATGATTGTCCATGAAACTGCAAATCTCTTCTGTATTAAAATAATAATAACAAGCATTTATATAGCATTTTAAGGTTTGCAAAATCCCTTTACAAACATGTCTCTTGATCCTTACTACAGCCCTGGAAGTAGCTTAATGCTTTAAGGTTTCCAAATTTATAATTGATACACACACACACACACACACACACACACACACACACACACACACACACACACATCAGCTAATTTGAGTCTCACAGCAACCTTATACAGTATGTGCAGTTGCTATCCCCATTTTATAGATGAGGAAATTGAGACAAACAGAGCTTAGGTGTCTTATCCAGGATGACACAGCTTGTTCATTATATATTCAAAAAGAAAAATGACTTCATTTCTGCAGCAACCAGATCATTTCTGATAGTCCTGTTTTCTATCAATTGGATCATAGGGTAGAATGATTCTGGTAAAGGCATGTGAGAAGGTTGCTTTGCAAAGCATCACCCTCACTATAATAAACATAATTGTGCAACTCACACCACTATTTGCTTAGTTGCTTAGTGATACCGAAGGACTACAAGTAGTAATAGTGGTAGAAAAAGAAAAGCAACCAATAATTAGTCGTTCTTTTCTTTTTAAAGATACAATTCATTTAACAGATAACTTTTTAAGTGTACACTTCATTCAATAGGTAACTTTCAAAGTGGTATTGCTTTTGGTCTCCTGTTCCCTTCTGCAATAATTAGAAAGATGCTCCAGTAGCCCCTTTCTCTTTCTCCCTTTTCTTATGACAATCTTATCCCTCTCTTCCCATTCCTCCTTCAGAAACAACAACAAAAAGAACAACAAAACTCTCATAAGAAATATGAAACAAAAACAAATGTTCTTATTGGCCATGATAGGAAATGTATCTTATTCTGCATCTTTAGTCCATCAGGATTCTTGCAGAGATTAGATAGTATGCTTCCCTATTGACCTGATGGGATTATGGTCGATCATTGCACTGTTCTTAAGTCATTTAAAGGTGTTTTTTTTTTCCTTTTATTATCTAATTCTTTCATTTTAAAAGTGAATAAAATGAGATATTGAAAAATTAGGTGAGTTTTCCAACATCACATAGCTGTTAAATAGATCTTTAGACTCCTTCCAAAATCGAAATGAAACAAAATAGTTTCATATCTATCTATCTATCTATCTATCTATCTATCTATCTATCTATCTATAGCAATTATCATCATCACCAGCATAGACAATAGTTTATTATTTGTTCACTACCATCTTATGGGATATGTGCTACAGATATTATTCATCCTACTTAATAGATGAAGATACTGAGGCTCAAAGAGGTTATGTGACTTGCTTAAAGTGTCATAGGTGTCAGAGGCAGGAACTGAATATACATTTTCCTGACTCCAAATTCAGTTCTCAGTCCACAATAGCATACTATTTATCAAAAAACAAAGCAAAACAAGAACATAGTGCTTTAAGTTTCCAAATTCACATTCATATATATATATATATGTGTGTGTGTGTGTGTGTGTGTGTGTGTATGTATATATACATATATATATATGCATATGTATACATGTATGTATATAACCTGATTTGAGTCTCACAACAACCTTGTCCAGTAGGTATAATCATCAATTTTTTTTTTTACTTAAGGCAATGGGATTAAGTGGCTTGCCAAAGGCCACACAGCTAGATAATTATTAAGTGTCTGAGATCGGATTTGAACCCAGATACTCCTGACTCCAGGGCCAGTGCTCTATCCACTGCACCATCTAGCTGCCTATCATCAATATTTTTTATAAAGATGAGCGTGGTTAAATGACCTGCCCAGAGTCATACAAAATAAGCCTCTGAGATGAGATTCAGATCTAGGTCGTGCTGACTTCAAGCTTTCCATTTACCCTTCCAATATTTCCATGTTGCCCCTCTAAGCTAATGTCTATGGGGAACCAAGCTGACTGAGGGAACCATGATTAACTGAAGGCTTCATGATTTTCCTTTGCCTATAGCTGCATTTATCCCCCACGGAATTGTCCAGTGACTCTCATTTATCTTCAGGGTCAAATATTAAATCCCTTGTCAGAGTCTCCAGAACAACGAACCTTGCTTCCCACAATAATAACTCATTTTGGAACCAAACCATGTGCTACAAAGGACCAGAGAATCTTAACCAGAGACTTTGCCATGATCATCAGCCAGCAAAGAAAGTTGTTTGTGTACTTTCACCTCTTTAGGAGGGTTCCCAAAGTTACAGTGGAAATTTGGCAACAGCTAATACTAGGAGGCTTGGGTCCTCATTTCCCTCCATGACCCATGGGTAACTCAAGAGATCAGTTAAAAAGATGCTCATTTCTGACAACCTCATCATTCCATCACCATCATCATCATGAGGACAGAGAAGCACAGAGACATTAAGCAATGTGCCTGGGGTTACCCAACATTCAAATGGCAGGCTGGATTAGTGTTCAGAAGCCTGTAAATTTCTAATCTGACTGTGTTTGCCAACCTGGAACCTCAGGGGAATGACGTAGGACTAAACAGCTGACTATAATAAAGCACATTGGAAATGCTCTAGCCTTGTATTCTGCCAAGCAAATAGCAGTATTGTAACTGTGGGTCTCATTTGATTGTCTTTCATATGGCTAATAGAGATGTATGATAACAAGCAGTAATTTCACACTTAAATGGCCAGGCCAGGTGATTATGTCTAGAGTAATGGAATGTATTGCTGGGGTGATTCCTTCATGTTTATATATTGGATCCTGAATCTTTTTATGTTTCATCATTTTTACCGCAGGATACTGTATCAGGCATACACTAGAGAGTTTCACATTTTCCTTGGGCAGCAGATCAAGGAATTGAGTTTTTGGCTGTCTCTATGATTTGAAGAAGAGCCAAATTAGTGATCTTGTACAAGATGCAATATGACTTCTTGAGATCTCAAATTCACTCTCCAGATTTTGACTCTGTATTTCTTTACTCACAAGATATTAACTGAAGTATCTGATTTTAGTACTTATATTCTATTGAAGGAGAAATGTACATGTACAAGAACATTCAAGAGAAGTCAGCAAACTAGGCCCATGAATCAAATTTCATCTACTACCTATTTTTGCATGGCTGGTGAGCTAAATGATTTTTATATTATTATTATTATATAATGTTTCAATGGTTTTATTTATTTCACATTGTATCATTGTATTTGACCCTTAGGTCATAGTTTTCAGACCCTTTATATATATATATATATATATATATATATATATATATATATATATATATATGTGTGTGTGTGTGTGTGTGTGTGTGTGTGTGTGTGTGTAATTTATGTGGTACAGATATGAGATAAGTTTTTATTGGATGGGAAAATAGTAGGGCGAAAATCAAAGGCTTCAAAGAGATAATGGCATTTAAGTTGAGTTTTTTTTAATGTTATTTTATTTTTTCAATTATATGCAAAAAAGAGTTTTATTTACCTTTTGGTTTAGATTTCTGATTTCACTGATGTTGGAATTGCTCTCTTTATCAAGGTAGCTTGGCACCTGCTCTACAATTTACAGTCTTAGGGAGTTGTCTGGGTCAACCAAGCTCACACAATTAGTCTATACAAGTGGCAGGCCCTAATCTCAGATCTTCCTAACTCTGTTCACTTCATCAAGCTCCATTTCTAAATAAATATTCTTGATGGTTCAGGATTATCATTATAGATATCTTCTTATATTTCAACATGTATAATCATGTTCAACATTTCTATATTAGTCATGTTGTGAAAGAAGAATTAGAAATAGAGAAAAAAACATGAGAGAGAAAAAAACACAAAAAACAGTTTTAAAAAGTGAGCATAGTATGCTTTGCTTGGCATTCAGATGCAATAGTTTTTTTTTTTTTTCCTGGACATGGATAGCATTTTCCATCACCAGTCCTTTATTAATTGTTATTGAAACCTGAACTGCTGAGAGGATCTAAATTCATCATAGATGATCATCTCACAATGTTGCTGTTAATATGTACAATGTTCTAATTTTTCTCACTTCAATCAGCATCAGTTAATTCTGAACAAGCTTTTCTGAGGTCTGACTGCTCTTGATTTCTTTTAAACAATGGTACTCCATCATATTAATAAACCATAATTTGTTCAGCCATTACCCTCAATTTCCTATTCTTTGTCACTCCAAAAAGAACTGTTATAAATAATTTTGTACATGTGGGTCTTCCCCCCCACACCTTTTTTATAATTTCTTTGGTTTACAGACCTAGTAGTGACAATGCTGCATCAAAAGATATGCACGGTATTGACCTTTGGGCTTAATTCCAAATTGTCCTCCAGAATGGTTTTATCATTTCACAGCTCCACCAACAGTGCATTAGTGTCCCAGTTTTCCCACATCCTCTCCAGAATTGATCATTTCCCCTTTTTTTGTCATTTTACTCAATCTGATAGGTATCAGAGTTGTTTTAATTTGCATTTTTCTAATCAATAATGATTTAGAGAATTTTTAATATGACTATAAGATAGCTTTAATTTCTATTCATATTCCTGAACCATTTATCAACAAGTATTCTTATGAATTTGACTCTGTTTTTGCTACATTTTAGAAATGAGTCCTTTATCAGAAATACTATTATGATGATTACTTCCCAGTTTTCTACATTTGTTTTATTTGTGTAATCAAAGTTATCCATTGCATTTCATAATGTTCTCTATCTCTTGTTTGGTCATAAACTCCTTCCCTCTCCATAGATCTAACAGATAAACTATTTCTTGTTCTCCTAATTCACATTATGGTATCACCCTTTATGTCTAAATCCTACCCATTTCAACCTTATCTTGGAATGAAGTTTAATATGTTGGCCTATGCCTAATTTCTGCCATATTACTTTCCAGTTTTCCTAGAATTTTTGTCAAATAATGAGTTCTTGTCCCAGAAATAAAGTCTTTGGGTTTATTAAAAGATTACTCTAGTTGCTTACTACTATTTTTTAGACCCAATCTATTCCACCAATCCACTTATTCAGTACCAGACTGTTTTGATGACTACTACTTTATAATATACTTTCAGATCTGGTAAGGCTAGGTCATCTTCCTTTGAAGTTTTCTCCATTAATTCCCTTGGTACTCTTTACCTTTTGTCCCCAGATGGATTTTGTTACTATTTTTTCTAATTCTGTAAAATAATTTTTTGGTAGTTTGATTGATATGGTGAATAAATAATTTAATATGCATGGATTGTCATTTTTATTATATTAGCTTGGCCTACCCATCAGCAAATGACATTTCTTCAGTTGTTAAGATCTGACTTCATTTGTGTGAAAAATGTTTTGAAACATGTTCATTTAGTTTCTGAGTTTCTCTTGAAGATAGGTTCTCAAGTATTTTATGTTATTTATGGTTATTTTAAATGGAATTTCCTTTTCTCTATCTCTTGCTCTTAGACTTTATTGATTATATACAGAAATATGCTGATGATTTTTGTGGGTTTATTTTATATCCTGCTACTTTGCTAAAGTTAATTGTTTCAAGTAGTTTTTAGTTGATTTTCTAGGATTCTCCAAGTATACCATCATATCATGTGTAAAGAGTGAGTTTTGTTTCATCATTGCTTATTCTAATTCTTTCAATATCTTTTCTTCACTTATTGCAAATGCTAACATTGGTTTTTTTTTAATATTTTATTTCTTCATTTTCCAAACTACATGCATTGTTAGTTTTCAACTTTCATTTTTTTGTATAAAGGAAACATTTCTAATACTATATGAAATAATAGTGGTGATAATGAACAACATTGTTTCACTTCAGATCTTATTGGAAATGCTTGCAGCTTAAACCCCATTACATATAATGCTTGCTGATGGTTTTAGATAGATAATAGCTTATCATTTTAAGGAAAAATCCATTTGTTCTTCTGTTCTCTAGTGTTTTAATAGGAATGAGTGGAAAATAGTATGGCAAAAACTAGGCATAGATCCACATTTCACTCCTTAATACTAAAATAAGGTCAAAATGGGTTGAGGATTTAGACATAAAGAGTAATACCAAAAAATAGACCTAAAAATATTCCATCTATGTGATTTATGGAAAATGGATAAATTTATGACCAAAGAAGAATTAGATCATATTATAAACTACAAAATGAATGATTTTAAGTATATTGAATTAAAGAGGTTTTGCACTAATAAAATCAATGATGCCAAAATTAGAAGAAAAGCAGAAAGCAGGGAAACAATCTTCACAACCAGTAGTTCTGATAAAGGTCTCATTTCTAAAATATATAGAGAATTACATCAAATTTATAGGGTCACAAGTCCTTTCCCAATTGATAAATGGTCAAAGGATATGAACAGACAGTTTTCAAATGAAGAAATTAAAGCTATATATAATCATATGAAAAATGCTCCCAATCACTATTGATTAGAGAAATGCAAATTAAAACAACAAGGTATCATTTCACACCTATAAGATTAGCCCAGATGAGGAAAAGGGAAGATGATCAGTGTTGCAGAGGTTGTAGAAGGATTGGGACATTGATGCATTGCTGGTGGAGTTGTGAACATATCAAACCTTTCTGGAGAGCAATATGGAACTATACCCAAAGAACAATAAAACTGTACATACCCTTTGACCCAGGAAAAAGTCCCATGTTCCAAAATATTCATAACAGCTCTTTTTGTAGTGGCAAAGAATTGGATATTGAGGGGATGCCTATCAATTGGGGAATAGCTAAATAAGTTATGGTACATGAATACTATGGAATATCATAGTTCTATAAGAAACCATGAATGGTTGGACTCTAAAGAAGCATGGAATGAATAACTTGTCGGATCTGATTCTGAGCAAAGTGAGTAGAGTCAAGAGAACATCAACAACATCATGAGATGAACAACCTTAATGGATGTAACTCCTCTCAACAGTCCAGAGAGCTAGGACAACTGCATTAGACTGGTTGTGGACTATATTATCCCCAACCAGAGGAAGAAAAACAAAAGAAAACAAAACACACTGGGGAAAAAAAACACCCTTATTGAATCTGATGAACGTGTTATAAGAAATACCTCTTATGTACTTCTTTCCCTTAATCCTAATTCCTCATGCCAAATATGACTATATTGTAAATATGTTTAACAAAATATGTATGTAAAATGCTAACCTGATTTGTTCCCCACTGAGGGGAGAGGGGTGGAAAGGAAGGGTGGAGGGAAATTTTGTAACTTGGAAATATGCAAGAACATATGAAAGAAAATAAAAAAATAAAAAAAGGAAAGAATGCTAAATTTTGTCAAAAATCTTTTCAGCATCTTTTGAGATAATCATATGATTTCTGTTAAATTTGTTATTGATATGGTCAATTATTCTGATTGTTTTTGATCCATTCCTGAATTCTTGTATAAATCCTACCTGATCCTAGTCTATTATCCTACTGATTATTTGTTGCAATCTCTTTGCTAATAGTTTATTTTAAATGTTTGCATTAATATTTATTAGGGAAATTTGTCAATAATTTTCTTTGTTGAGGCTCTTCTGGTTTAGGTATCAGTACTATATTGGTGCCATAAGATTAATTTGGAAGAATTCCTTCACCTATATTTTCAAATGGTTTACATAGAGTTGGAATAAATGGTTTACGTAGAGTTGGAATTCATTGCTCTTTTAAAGTTTGGAAGAATCCTCTTGTAAATCCTTCTGGCCTTGGAGATTTTTTTCTTAGGAAGTTCATTGATGGATAGTTCAATTTCTTTTCTAAAATGGGTTATTTAAATATTTTATTTCCTCTTCTGCTAATCTGAAAAATTTATATTTTTGTACATGAATATCCATTTTACTTATTATTGTCAGATTTATTGGTATAATTGGGCAAAATAGCTCCTAATTATTACCTTAATTTTCTCTTCATTGGTGGTGAGTTCACCCTTTTTGTCCTTGATATCAGTAATTTGGTTTTCTTCTTTCTTTTTTAAAAACAAATTATGCAAACATTCATCTATTGGGTTTTTTCCCATAAAACCAACTCAGTTTTATTTATTAATTCAATAGTTTTCTTACTATTGATTTTATTTATTTTTTCTTTGATTTCCATAATTTCTAACTTGGTATTTAATTGGGAATTTTTAATTTGGATTTTTCTTGTTTAGTTATATGCCCAATTCATTTATTTCCTCATCCCTATTTTATTCATGTAAGCATTTAGAAATATAAAAATTTCTCCTAATAACTGCTTTGGTTGCATCCCACAAGTTTTGTTATAATGCCTCATTATTTTCTTTGTCTTGATGGAATTATTATTACTATGATTTGTTGTATGATCCACCCCTTCTTTAAAATTAGTTTATTTAGTTTCCAACTTATTTTAGTTTATCTTTCTGTGGCCCTTTATTACATGTAATTTGTATTGCATCATGATCTGAAAAGGGTGCAGTTAATAATTTTGCCTTTCTGCATTTGATTATGAAGTTTTTAATGCCCTAATACATAGTTAATTTTTGTATGGATACCATGTAACAGTGAGAAGAAAATATATACCATTTTATCCTCATTCAATTCTCTACAGAGGTCTAATATCTAATTTTTTGAAAATTCAATTCACCTTCTCAACTTTCTTCTTTATTTTGTGATTGAATTTATCTAATTCTGAGACAGGGAATAAAACAAATACAGTTTTACTGTCTATAACTCATTTAGCCTTTCTTCTAAAAATTTGGATGCTATCCTACTTGGTGCATATATATGTAATATTGATATTATTTCATGTCTATGGTACCTTTTTAGGAAGATGTAATTTGATTTCTTATCCCTTTTAACTAGATTTATTTTTGCTTTTGCTTTGTCTAAGATCAGGATTGCTACTTCTATTTTTTTTATTTCAGTTTAAGTATAATATATTTTGCTCTATCCTTTTACCTTTACTCTGTATCTCTCTGCTTCAAATGTGTGTTTCTTGTAAATAATATATTGTAGGATTCTGTTTTTTTAAGCCACTCTGCTATCCATTTCTCTTTTATGGGAGAGTTTATCCCATTCACATTCACAGTTAAGTTTACAAATTCTGTATCTCCTTCCATCCTAATTTCCCCCTCTTTGTACTTTTCTTTTCTCTTTCACCTTACCCCACTGCTGCCTTCAAGCTGCCTTCCTTTCTATCAATACCTCCCTCCCCTTTCTTTACCCTTTCCTCTCCTACTTCCCGGTAAGGTAGGATAAACTTCTAAACCCAACGGGGAACACATGCATTTCCCTCTAGGAACAACATCTGAAAGTAAGATTCACCCCTCTCTTCTTTCCCTCTATTATTCGAGGTACTTTTTAACCTCATCATGTAGTGTTATTTACCCTCTTCTGTCTTTGCCTTCCTCTCCCAAAATTATCCTTTTTTTCCATGTCTTAAAAATTCAGGAGGATCTGAGTTCAAATTTGGTCTCAAGCAGTTACTAGCTGTGTGATTTTGGGCAGATCACTTCACCCTGATTGCCTCCCATCCTAGGTCATCTCCAGAATCCTGATTCATATCTAGCCACTGGACTTAGATGACTCTGGAGGAAAAAGTGAGCCTAGTGACATAGGACAAGAACCCCCCCCTCCCCCTCACTCAAATCCAATTACTGAGCAAATCTTGGCATCACTTCTCTGATGTCATGGTATTCTTTGAGAACAAAGGAAAATATCATCATCATCAATTGTTTTATACCCATCTTATACACACACCCTCTAAGTATACTCCTTTCAACTCTCCTAATTGGGAATACATTTCTTGAGTTACAAATTCATAATAATCAATTTATACCTATACTTTCTAAATATACTCCTTTCAATTGTCCTAACACAATTCTCAAGAGTTATTACAATCAATTCATACCTAGACTCTCTATCTAAGCATGCTCCATTCAACTATCCTAATACAAATATAATTCTCAAGAGTTACAAGCATTATCTACCCATATAGGGATATAAACAATTTAGTCTTATTGACTTTTTTCCTGTTTACTTTTACACACATCTCTTGAGTCTTGTATTTGTAGATCAGATTTTCTGTTCTGTTCTATTCTTTTCATCAGGTAACATTGAAAGTCCTCTATTTCATTTACTATCCACCTTTTTCCCTGAAAGAATATCCTGAATTTTGAAAGGTAGTTGATTCTTGTTTGTAATCCAAGATCTTTGCCCTCTGTAATATCACATTCTATACACTCTGATCCTTTAATGTTGAAATTGATAAATGCTGTATAATCCTGTGTGTGTTTGCTTGGTATTTGAATTGTTTCTTTTTGGCTGCTTGCAGTATTTTTTTCGATAGCTGATCATTCTGAAATTTGGCCTCAGTTTTGGCCTTATTTTGGGATCTTTTTCTGAAGCTAGCTGATTAATGGATTCTTTCCAGGATTATTTTTTCTTCTTGTTCTAGAATAATAGGGCAGTTTTCATTGGTAATTTTCTAAATGATATTGTCCAGGCTCTTTTTTTACAGTGGCTTTCAGGGAGACCAATAATTCATGAATTACCTCTCCTACATTTATTTGATAGGTCAGTCACTTTTTTTAAGAGTTGCTTTACATTTTCTTCTATTTTTCTAATCTTTCAGTTTTGCTTGATGGATTCTTGTTGTCTCATAGAGTTAATCATTTCTACTTGTCTGATTCTAATTTTTAAGTATTTATTTTCTACAGTTAGCTTTTGTGTTTCCTTTTCAATTTGGCCAATTTTACTTTTAAAGGTATTATTTTCTTCAGTCAAATTTTCATAATTCTCCTGTATGACTTTCATTTCTTTTCTTAATTTTTCTTCTTTCTCTCTTTTTTTGTTTTTTTAAAGCATCTTTGATCTCTTCCAAGAGACCTTTTGTGAATTTGAGACCAATTCATTAAAACCCTTTTGAAGCGTCATATGTAGGCATTTTGTCACTTTTTTTGCTCTTCTGAAATGGCCATTTTGATCTTCCTTATGGTTAGGGCTCTTTTTGGTGTTTTGCTTACTTTGAAAGTTGATCTCTGCTCCTGGGGCAGAGTGGGCACAGCTCCAACTTTTTTGTGCTGGTGACCAGAAATCTGGTGCCTGGCTTTCTGTACTAGCATTTCAGGTGCTCACCCTGCATTAGGGTAATACAACTCAGACTTGTCTGTTGCACCAATATTCAGGGTTTGGAGCAAGCCTTCTTCATTGGGTCTGGGGCCCTCATTGCTAATCTGTGCTGTGGCTAAGAGACTCCTGCTAACTTTCCAGTTCACCTGCCTATCCTGGGCTGCACTTCCCTTTTATGCATCTGAGACAGACCTTTCCTTATGTTCCTTCAATGTATCTTGAGCTGAAAAGTTGTTTCACTTTCTCTTTTTGTGGGTTCTGTTGTTTTGGGCTTCATTTAAAGTTGTTTTGAAGAAACTCTGGGAGTTTCCTAGCTTCTCTCCACCATCTTGGTTCTGCTCCCTTACAACTTAAATTGAGTTTTAAAAGAAAGTAGAAATTCTAAAAGATGGAAGTGAGGAGGGAGAGAATTCCAGTCATGGGGAGCAGCACAGGCCCTTAAGCCCAGAGATGGGAGAGTCATGTGCTAGAAATGGAGCTGAATGGCCTAAATAATGCACAAATGAGAAATGGCTAAAAAGGATTCTATTTGATTCAGAGGAATGACATGGTCAGAATTGCATTTCAGGAATATCACTTTGGCAACTTGGCATAGGATGTACTGGAGAAAATAGAGATTTGAGGCAAGGGACATTGACTATGTGAGTGAAAAGAAGGGGACAAATGAAGGAGATAGTAGAAGTTCTTCATATCAAGTTGAAATCTGTCCCTTTGCCCCTTCCAAATGCTGCTCCTAGTTCTGTTCTTGAGAGCCACACAGCAAAGACTAAACATTTTTCCTATATGCCAGTCCTTCATATAGTAGTATATTACTAGTATAACCTTCCTTGTCATCCAAGTCTTCTCCCAGATAAATATCCCCAGTTTCTCCCCTGATCCTCATGTGATTTGGTCTTGAGTCTTCCCACTATCCTGACTACTTTCTTCTGATCATTCTCGTAACTTTTCTGTGCTCTTTCAGAATTAACTAAAACACACCAGAAACCTAGAATCATAAAGTTAGAAATGGAAGGGTCCTCAGAGGTCATTGAGTCTAATTCATTTGACAGAAAAATTTTGGAGGCATAGACTGGTTAAATGATGTACCAAGAATGTATAAATAATAAATAGGAAAAAAAAAGTGAGATTCAAATTCAGGACCCCCGATTCAAAACCCAGTGGTCTTCCTACTGTACCATGTCTCTATTTCATAGAATCATAGACTTTTAAAAGACCTTTAAGCAAATATTCTCATTTAAAAAAAATTAGATGAGACTCTATAGAGCAAAGAAATGGAATGATTTGTCCAGGATAAACCATATAGTAAACAGCAGGACTCAGATTCAAACATGAGGACCTGTTTCTGCAAATCTAATTCTGCTTCCATATTACCATTTTTACTTCAGAGGACTTAGGTTTACATCCTAGATCTGCTCCTTACCTGCATGAGACTTTGGGCAAATAACTTTCAAATCAATTGAGCAATTATTTAATTCAATTTCAAAATATCCCTGTGATCCACAAAAGGGGCCATTTTTCTTTCTTTTCTTTTTTTTCATTTTCTGGATAAATAAATCTGACAAATGCTTATATTGAATAACATATAGACCCAGAATGAGAGGCAGGCATGGAAGGCAGGTCTTGGTCCAAAAGAGATTGCCAAGTTATGTCAGTGGGAAGCTCTAAATTATATCAGACTCTAGATAAATTTTCCCCAAGAACAAGTTTCTAGGTACCTGGTGGCTAGCAGAGGGTATGTATGAACAGGGCTGAACCAGGCTTCCTTTATCCGTGGCATGCTGTCATAGATTAAGAGGTCCTTCTCAGTCAACATAACCAAGGCTGGTTTCCAGTTCTTCTCATTCTCTCCTGGCACCTGAAATAGAACAGAGAGAGGCTCTTTCAAACAAAGTTGGAAAGGGCGTACTTGGGAGGGAGGAGTTGGCAATCCTACAAACCCAGGGCCTGATAACAGGAGAGCCCATTATTCAGTAGAAAAAAAAAAACAAAACAAAATGGGGGGGAGGAGACAATCATTTTCTGGCCCTTGATCTTTGGGAGGAAAAAAAAATACATTCACTCTTAAAGAACACCTGGTATGTCTGCTAAGTGTTTTCAGAAGTCAGATTCCCATGCCAAACAAACATTTGTAGTCTTCCTTGGTTTCTTGACTGCCATTCATTCCTGAGTCCTTTAATTCCACAGTTAAAAGCTTGGAGGGAGAAAAGAAAACAAAAACAAAAACATTCACAGCTGGTTCTCTGTTACACCACTTTTGTGCTTTACAAAATGATGAGGGTTGAAAGCTTTGGAATGAACTAGTCGTGGCCTTGAAAAATGAAAACCTTGCTGTATTATTGTTTTATTCTGTAGTTGGCTTCACATCAATATTACTCTTATCTTTACTGTTATTGCTGTCATTCATCAGCAGTCCATCTCTGGGATTTAGGCAATTATCTCAAAATCCTCAGTCTGGGTGACCCTATTGACAATTCAGAAACATTGTTGTGGTAGTCTTGATTTCTATTCAGTTGTTTTTCAGTTATGTCTGACTCTTTGTGACCCCATTTGGGGTTTCTTGGCAAAAATGCTGGAATAGTTTGCCATTTTGTTCTCTAACTCATTTTACAGGTAAAGAAACTGAGGCAAAGAGGGTGAAGTGACTTAGGGTCACACAGATAAGTGTCTGAGGCTGTAATTGATATCAGGTCTTCCTGATTCTAGGGCTGGTACCACAGGTTAATTAATTCTTCCACTTTTAGATTTGTATCTCTAATGCCTAGCAAAATGCCTTACATGTAGTAAGAACTTAATAAAAGCTTATTGATTGGTTTTTTTCATATTTGGAGAGCTTTCGTGATAAGACTCTTTCATCTTTTCCCTAGCTTCTTCGAAGAACTCTGCCACCTGTGAAATATCATCTTTCCCATGTGGACTCCAAGAAGAAGGGTTAGCAGTTTCATATATTCCTTTTGGAAGGTTACCTAATCCTTGACTTATTCTGTTATTTTGGTGAGACAATTTTTTTAAGTGGTCTTGGTTCAGAATGATTAAATAGGTGGTGGAACATGAATGTTGGGGCAGCTAGGTGGTACAGTGGATAGAGCACTTGTCTCGGAACCAGAAAGATTCATCTTCCTGAGTTCAAATCTGAACTTAGACTCTTACAAGCTGTGTGGCTCTGAACAAGTTACTTCATCTTGTTTGCCTCGGTTTCCTTACCTGTAAAATGGGCTACAGAGGGAACCGGTAAACCAGTCCAGTATCTTTACCAAGAAAACTCCAAACAGAAAGAATCAGACATGACTAACTGAACAATAACAACAACTTGTATGTAAAGGAAAGTTACTATGTTCCAAGAAATGTTGACTATAATAAAAAAAAATTAGAAGATTTAAATGAATTGCTATAAGTGAAGTAAACAGAGCCAGGAAAATAATATATACAATAATTAGAATAATGTAAAAGTAAAGAAAAACAAGTGAAATGTAATGGTGTGATACTATCCTAACCAAAATTGGGCTCAATGAAAAAAAATGCAAATAGCACTGCTTTCTGTTTCTTTACAAAGGTGAGGACATATAAATCAGATATAATGTTAGACTATTTGGGGGAAATATTTCTTAGTTTTGCTGTAGTTTTTGGTTACTCTTTTTTTTATTATGACATTTTATTAAGTCACTTAACCTAGTTTACTTCAATTTCCTTATTTCTTTCTTTGCCAAGAAAACTTCAAACGGGATCACAAAGAGTAGACATGACAGAAACGACTGCTTAGTCTTGCCATCACACATATGGATGCTCAATAACAATAGCAAAAAGGGGGCTAGATTCATTTATAGAGAAGACCAAACTCTATCAGACACATAAGCTACAGAGTTTTAGGTATAAAGTGGTTTGGAGGATGTAGGGTTATCTTTCTTTTAGTCTTTACAATAAACTTGGAAAATTGTTTATGCAATCTGTCAAAAAGCACATGAAGAAAAAGCACTGGTTTTCCCAAAGAGACCAACCCACAGACCTTTCCAGGTATGACCTATGAATTTTGATTTGAAAGTGTCACCATAATGTCATTTAAGCTTTATTTACCTCAATTTCCTCACTGTAAAAATAGGGATAATAAAAGTGTATCTACTTCCCAGAGTTATTGGGGTCATAAAATGATAATAGTTGCAAAATTTTTAGAACAGTGCCTAGCATATAGTAGGAGCTAAATAAATACTTATTCCTTCCTTCCTCTTCTTTCCCTTCCTTTTTCTCCCTTGTTCCCATTTTCTTTTGTTCTTCCCTCCCCTCTTCTTTTCCTTCCCTTTCCTCCCCCTCTCTCTCTCCTTCTTCCCTCCCTTTCCTTCTTTCTGCTTCTTTTCCTTCTCTCCCCCCACCTTCTTCCCTTGTTATTCCTTTCCTTCATCCTTAAAATGTCCTAGATGTTACATTAGGCATTAGAGATGAATACAAAATAATCTCTAACCACAAGAGCTTACTTTTTATGTAGGGCATCCTACAAGAACAGTTGAATAAATAAAAGAGAGACAAAATAATTTAAAGAGAGAGATAATGAACAAATGGGGGA
Organism: Macrotis lagotis; assembly: GCF_037893015.1. Classification (NCBI taxonomy): domain Eukaryota; kingdom Metazoa; phylum Chordata; class Mammalia; order Peramelemorphia; family Peramelidae; genus Macrotis; species Macrotis lagotis. The sequence goes on from NC_133666.1 coordinate 582,673,004, forward strand.
TCAGGAAGGACCTCATGAAGAAAGCAGGATGTGGACTGTGTTTTGTACAAAGCTAGGAATGCTAAGAAGCAGAAATGAGGAGAGAGTTCCTTTTAGAAGTGAACCTTAGACCTTAAAAAAGGTTGATTTTTGTTGTTGTTGCTGTTCAGTTTTTGTTTGTGTGTTTATTTTTACATTTTAAAGTTTAAAAAGGGAAATCACAATCGTGATATTGGTAAAAATGACTCTGGAGGCATGATAGACCAGGAATATCTGAGTCCAAATCCTGCCTCAGATACCAGGGAAGTCATTAAGTCTTTCAGTTAAATCACTATTTCCTCATTGATAAAAAGAGGGTTTGGAGTCAATGACTTCTAAGGTCCTTTCCTGCTCTTTCTTTTCATTGAATTACTTTTTTTTGTGTGCTTCCAAAATGTGCCAATAGATGAAATTTTCAGGGTCCTGCAACATCTATTAATTGAAGCAACCCATGTGTTGTGGAAGGAATATCAACCAGAATCCTCTTCCAAGTGGATTGGACTAATCATCTTCCCTAAAAGGTATTGGTCCAAGACTAAAGGCTCAGTCCACTGACATCAGTTCTCACTTGCCTGAATACAAGGGTCACTAGGCGCCACAATCTATTTGATGCATGGCTGGCAGACCACCACGGGCCATTCAGATCAATGAGCTGTGCCTGGCTAAATCAATGTGTAGTGTCCTTGGTGGATATTCTCGTGAACAATTTTTTCCCCTGGACTTGCTAGTAAATCACTTTTTATTAACTGTTGAATGAAGTATGAGTGTCTTATTTTGTTCCAAAATTGGACCCAAATGAGCAAGGGACTGGTCCAAGTCAGTCCCAGGTCACAACACCATTCAATGTGGAGAGGATGACTTTAATGGCTTGAATCTTTTACTTCAGTAATGTTTCTGTATGCACAGCTGTCACCTCAATGTTACATAAATAAAGTAAGATCCTGTCCTCATGATGATGTCTGATTATCCAAGGAGAAAAATATTATTGTGTAGGAGAATTTGAAACCCACACCTTGTACCACTCCAGATTCAATTAGAAACTTATTCAAAAGTAATATTCCTCAGGAGCAATCACTGCATGTTATTTTAGCAACAACATCTATTTCAAAGCCCCTGTTTCTTGACACCTAAGATATCCCACTTTTAATGTAGCCGTCATGGAGATGTGTTATCTCTGTTTTAATAAAATGTGATGAACAAAACAGATGTGACTTCCATCTCAATTCCAGCTTCCTGTCACTAGATGCTTTTTGAACAGGACATTTTTCAACAATTACTCATGTCTCTACTTTAATGAAAAAAAATTTTAAATGGGAGGAAAGCAACACTGTGAAGAGCAGTTGATCCAGGCATTATTCTGATGTATGTACTCAAGGGAAGGCAACAATTTATTTCCACCTGTCCTTCTTGGAAAAGTCCAATCCATAGAACAGGTAGGGAGCATTCATCCAAAAGGCATATTTAAACTCATAGAGTAGTAACCAGCTTTTCTTCATCCCCAATGAGTTGGAACATGAAGAAAGGACTAGAAGTGGTTTGTAATTCAGAAAAAAAGGATTTCAAAATACATAAGAATTCCCTTCCCATTAAGTTGTAGATTTATGGAATCATACAGTCTTAAAGTTAGAAGTCACCTGAGAGATCATTTAAATCAACTTCTCTCCCAATAGAGAAATCTGCTCTACAAAACCTCTGATGGTTTATTGCTCTTGTTTGAAGCCTTCTTGTGACACACAGTTCATTAATTTTTAAGGAAACTTGTCCTGCTAAAGGACCAAATTTTACTATGACACTCCTTGGCTTTAAAAGCTCCAGTGGCTCCCTATTCCTTGTAGGATAAAATACCAACTTCTTTGTTTATCTTTTTAAAACCTTTCATAATCTGGTGCCAGCCTCTCTTTTTACAGGGCAATTACTACCTAGTTCTAGGATCCTGAGATTACTTTTGCTCCTCTGGGCTTTACCTAACTCACCTATAAAAATGAGATGGTTGGATTAAAAGACCACTGAATCCCCCCCATAGCTCTCAATACATGATTCAAATAATGATTGAAGGTAAGGTGGAACCATTTTGGGAAGGGTAGGGTAGGGTAGCCTTGTCAAGCTAAGCACCTTGGATTTTTATCCTACAAACAATAGGAAATACATTGAAAGACTCTGAGAAGGGAAAGGACATGGTTAGATCTGTATCTTAGGAAGATTTGGAAGCTACATGGAAAATAAATTGGGGAGGAAAGAGGCTGAGAGTAGTGGTGATAATTAGAACTTCTCAGAGCAGTTTAATAAGAGATATCAGGAACTCAAAAAAAGGGCTTGATTGGTGAACAAATTGGTGGGCAAAAGGAATAAATGATAATGGAATTTTTAAAAAGGACTGGTCACTGTGTGATTATTTTTTTTTCAATGTTAAAAGCAGAAATAAGCTAGCAGCACAGATCACTTATTACTCTAAAAAGGGATACAATAGTTTCCCAAATTAGCAAAAATCCAGGAAACAAGACCAGCAGCTTATAAAAAAAAAGGCCACTTTGTACTGATAATTTTGTTCCAAAGACCAAGTTCTGCAGGGAACAGGACAAAAAAGTGGAGAGGGGAGAAGGAGCAACAAGAAGGGTTGGAAAGACCCTAGAGTATCTGGTGGGGGCGGGGGGCTGAGGCCTGATGACATTTTGAGAACAGGTACTGTGACATACTGGCATAAGTAATTAATCTCTATCAAGAAGCATTTACCACTACTCTACTAGGTTTAGAGGGTACAAGTGCAAAAAGAAAAAAAAAAAGAAAGAATATTTATTTGTAATATGTGTCTAGTGCTTAGCAAAATATTTATCAATTGATTGATTGGTACACATCCTATTTCATTATTGGAGACCAAATTGGGCCTGGAATTCAATGAAGAACCTCACTTTCCAACATACTATGAAAAAGTTAATTGACTTTATCCAAGTGAACTAGTTTTTGTGAAACCTTGTTACTTAACCCATCAAAATTTGGGAACTTGAACAGGCCTGGATTAATCTTTTTCCATTATTTTAAATGAGATAACCAAGTGACTTTCCCCATACTATACAACCAGTTGGGTTTTCTGCTTCCCAACCAACTTTCCTTTCAAAAACAATTCAACAACTTATTAATCATTTAACCTGCAGCCTATTTGAGTGGGTCGCCTTAAGTCTAAGGAATTTAATGTATGCAGGGCTCGACACTATGAAGAAAGTGTAGTAGAACATTGCATATATTGTCACTTTCTTGATGTATAGGTTTGTTTATTTAAGAACTGAGAAATGACATTTTTCAGTCATGGCTAATATGAGAATTTTTTTTCCTGGACTATGCTTATTAATGAGTTGGGATTTTTTTTGGGGGGGATGTTGTTGAGGGGGGCAAGTATGTGGGTAATGATATTGATAGAATATCATCCCAAAATTAAGGAAATAAAAAAGAACATCAATGAAAAAGTTCTTAAAATGTGTACTCTTAGACAATCAAGGCCCAAACAGGGATCAAACAGTCGAGCTTGGCATGGGACCTGTTGTTACCCAATCAATGATGTTGTGTGGGAGAAATTGGGAAGGAACATAGTATAGTACTAAGATGTCGAACCTGGGCACCTGGGAGGATGGCGCTGCCAATAACTGAAGTAGGTGAGAATGAAGGGAAAAGATGAGGAGATAAGTTTGTGGCGTAGGATTATAGATTTAGAGCTGTAAGGAATTTTAGACCTAATCTAAATTCAAGTACCTCATTTTTGGAGCTGAGGAAACAGACCCAGAGAATCTGAACAATTTGCTCATGGTCATATATGGAGGAAATGACATAGCTGGGATTCAAACCCAGGTTTTCTGAGTTTAAATCTAGCATTCTTTTCATTATGCCATCTTTTTAGCTCTTGGTATTCAGTTTGAGGTTTGGCAGGGGTTCATGTAGGTCAAGATGTCTAAGAGGGATTGGCAGTCAAATGAGAAGTCGGGAGTGGGGTTAAACCTTTGAGAGCCATTTGTGATAAAACTAATAGTTGAACCCACCATGTGGGTGACATAGCCAAGAGAGAAAGTGAAGGCCTAGGATAGAAGAAGGTCAAGAGAACTCTGAGGGATACCACATAGAGAAGATAGGAGGAAAAAGCCAGCAGAGGAGAATAAGGGATGGTTTCAGAGGAACTTGAAGACGTTTATGAACTAATACAGAGTGAACAGAACCAGGGAAAGGTATAATACAATAACATTGTAAAATGAAAAATTTTGAAATATTTAAGAACTCTGAACAATGCAATGATCAACCAGGACCAATGATGAAACAACACTGGTCACTCTTAACATAGAAGTGAGGGACTCATACATAATAATGAGACATGAAGTTTTAGACATATCCAATATGGGAATTTGTTTCCTCGCTTAGACATAATCACTGCCTGAGTTGTTTTTGTTTTTAACCTCAATGTAGAGAAACAAAAGAAAATAAATGTCCATTAATTGAAAATAATGAAACTAAATTAAATTGGATTGGTATGAGGGGGGGTTAAGGAATCAGAGATAGTGATTATTCTTATCTTCTGTTCTGCTATTTTTATAGTATCCTCTGTATTCTAGCATCCCTCTTTCTATTTCCTCTTCTTTACTTTTCACAGCCCCAGCAGTGGGTTTGTGGGAAGAAAGAGGTGTGAAAGGGGGCAACAAATGAGTGGTTAGCAGCCAGGAAGAATGGCAGCTTTCAAGGTAGGGAAGGTCAACTTCTACTTTGATTTCTGAGGTAGCTGTTATCACTTTTATTTTAATCAAAGCATTTCAGCTAAGGTTGTTGGGAATTTAAAATAAAGGACAAGGTATCTGTGTAATAATAATTAGCACTTATCATCTTCAAAATGCTTTATAAACATTAGCTAATTAATCCTCCAACACCCCCGGAGGCAGATAACCATCACCTCCACTTTACAGACAGGGAAAAAGAAGCCAAGAGATTAATTGACTCAGTTGAAGGCGGAAGAGGCCCCTATGTAGGAACAGATAGACTTTGAGAAAACCTTGCTTTCTCTATCTTGACCTGGACCCCAATAGCAGATAGACTAGGGAAATGGAAGTCAGATGGTTAGAGAAATCACTTTATTTTTCTTTTAGAATAGTGTTTTGAAGGATTTACTTAAGTTCATGAGACTTCCAAGTGGGCACTGTTTGAAGAACTAAAACGTTCCTAATGGAATTCACAAACTTTTAGCATCATAGAATCTCAGAATTGGAAGGAAATTCAGAGTTCATTCAGTTCAACTTATATTTCAGTGAGAACTCTCTTTTACAGTATCAATGATGGACAGTCCCATAGGCTCTTCCCAGAGACTTTGAGAAAAGGGAAGCTCACCCCCCCCCCCCCCAAAGGAACGCATGGATTTTTGATAGCGTTAATTATTGGGAAATTTCTCCCTCTGCGGAATCATATTGCTCTTCATTCTACTCCTAGGGGACAAATAGAACAAGTCTAATCTTTCATTCACATCAATCTTTAGATTTTTAAAAATATTTATTTTACCCACCTCTAATTAAATGTTAAAACAATTTTTTAAAATTAAAAAAAAGTTTTTAGTTCCAACTTCTATCCTCCCATCCTTTTCACCCACCCTCCCTAAGACAATAAGCAGTCAGATACAGGTTACACAAGTGCAATTATGTACAAAGTTTCCATATTAGTCATTATATGCAAGAAGATTTGAATAAAAAAGAAAGGAAGAAAGTGAAAAATAGCATACTTCAGTCTGTAGTCAAACAATATAAGTTCTTCCTCTGGAGGCAGATAGTACACTTTATCATTAATCCTTTGGGATTGTCTTGGATCATTGTATTGCTGAGAGTAGTTGTCATTCACAATTCTTCTTTGAATATCGGTGTTGCAACAATGTACAACATTCTCCTGGTTCTCTTCACTTCATTATGCACCAATCGATGTATGTCTAACAAAAATCACTGTCTATCATTTCTTAGAGAACAATAGTATTCCATTATAATCATATACCTAGATTATTTAATTGATAGGCATTTCTTCAATTTGTAGTTAACCACCAAATAAAAAAGAGCTACTGTAAATATTTTTGTACAAACTGGTCCTCCCCCCCCCCTTTTTTTGGCAGGGGCTAAATTGGGATATAGATCTAGAGGTAGATACTGCTGGATCAAAAGGTATGCATGGTTTTATAGCTCTTTGGACATGTTCCAAATTGCTCTCCCAAAAGTTGTGGTCAGTTCACAACTCCACAAACAATGTATTAGTGTCCCAGGTTTCCCATATCCCCTCTAACATCCACCATTTTCCTCTTTTGTCATATTGGTAATCTGATAGCTGTAAGTAGAATCTCAGAGTTGTTTTCATTTCCAAATGCAAACTCTAATCAATAGTGATCTAGGTAATTTTTTTCATATGACTATAAATAGCTTTGATTTCCTTTTCTGCATCTGGTCATATCTTTTGGCCATTCGTCAATTGGAGAATAACTTGTATTGTTATAAATTTGACTCAGTTCTCTATTTCTTGAGAAATGAGACCTTTCCAGAAATTCTTATTGTAACCCCCATCCCCATTTTCTGCTTTCAATTTTTAGATTCCCCATTTTCTGCTTTCAATTTTTAGATTTTTGAGATTGGTTTTCATGCCCCCCCCCAATATTCTAGTATAAATATTCTCACTTTCTTCAGCTGATAATCATGTCATAGTCTTGAAGTCCATCTTTACCCTGACCTGCTTCCTTTGCATTCTGGCTGGTTAATCAAAGTCCTTCCTAAAATTTGGCACCCAGAACTAAATCCAATAATTCAGATATACTCCTACCAGGACAAAGTACAGCAAAGCCATCACCTCCTTTTCCCCTGAAGATAAGGATAAGAGCCTAGATCTGTTTTTTCACTGGTCAAAAGACAATCTGGACATGGAAATTTCCTCTACTAAAGTAGGTCAACACCTCTAGGCTTAGAGAGCTGTCTTAGAATACTGAGAAATTAGGGTCATACAGTCAATGTATAGGAGAGGAAGTATTTGAATCCTGTCCTCTCTCTTTTCTTCATCTTGCCGTTTCCTTGTCTCACAACACATAGTTGCCTTCTACCACCATCTCCTCTTTCATTCCTATCTTAAGAGGTGGCCTTTCTCTTTACCAAGGCAAACACCTTTCTCTCTCTCTCTCTCTCTCTCTCTCTCTCTCTATATATATATATATATATATATATATATATATATATATATGTATATATATATATATATATATATATATGCAATTCCATTCCATCCCATTTTCTCCAGGACATTGCTTTTTCCATCATCTCAACCTCTCACTTCTCTTCAATCTTTTTTAATGCAATGGCTGTCCTCCAATTTGCTTATAATCATACCCACATTCCTACCTTCATTTTATCCACCTCTTTTCATATCTTTTGAAAAATTATTTTTAGTTTTTTCCCAAGGCACACAACTAGGTAATTATTAAGTGTCTGAGGCCGGATTTGAACTCAGGTGCTCCTGACTCCAGGGCTGGTGCTCTATCCGCTGCGCGACCTAGCTGCCCTCCATAGGATATCTTAATGATGTCTCTCCTGCGCAAACATTCATCTCTTCCTAACATTCCTATTATTGTCCAAGGTACTACCATCATCCTAGTTATCTAGGCTTGCAACCTATGTATTAATCTTAACTATTTTTAATAATATTGTATTTTCCAAATATGTATAAAGACAATTTTAAAAATTCACTTAAAAATTGAGCTCCAAAATATCCCCCTCTTCTTCACTTCCTTCCCTCTCCCTAAAATGGTAAGCAATTTGATAAAAGTTATATTATGTACAATCATAAACAAATTAGTCATTCAACCATAACTCTTCATTCTATCACTCTCCTTATCTACTCTATTGTCAAGGAGTGTCAGTTTTATCTTCTTGTTCATTTATTTCAATTGTCTGACTTCGTGACCCAATTTTGGAGGTTTTCTTGGCAAAGATTCTGGAGTGGTTTGCCATTTCCTTCTCCAGTTCATTTTTATAGATGAGAAAACTGAGACAAACAGAGTTAAGTGACTTGCCCAGGGTCACAAAGCTAATATGTGACTGAGGCCAGATTTGAGCTCAGGAAGAGGCATCTTCCTGACTACAGATCAAATTTTCTAGCCAATCTACCACCTAGCTGCCCTCTTACCTTCTTAACATGTCTCATATATACCCCCGCCCAAAAAAACTCTCATTTGCACTATCCTGTGCAGTCCTTTATCACTTCAGACTTGAATGATGAGAGTCACCTGCTAGGTAGTCTCCCTCCTCAAGTTTCTTCCCCTCTCTAGTCCATCTTCCATCTAGCTGACAAAGTCATCTTCTTAAAGTGCATGACTTCCCTGCTTCTCTATTCAATAAGTTCCAGTGCTCTTTATCATCTCCCAGATAAAATATAAAATTCTCTATTTCAACATCCAAAGCTCTTCACAACCTGACCTCCTCCTACCTTCCCAGTGTCCAGTCTTTTTTAATAATTCATTTATTTTGTTTTACAAATTTTCCCTTAATCTTACTTCCCTCCCCCCAACCCTCCACAGAAGACAAGTTGTCAGTCTTTACATTGTTTCCATGGTATACACTGATCCAAATTGAATGTTATGAGAGAGAAATCATATCCTTAAGGAAGGAACATGAAGTATAAGAGATAGCAAGACCAGGCAATAAGATATCAGTTCAAAGTCCACAGTTCTTTATCTGGGTACAAATGGTATTCTCCATTGTAGACAGCCCCAAATTGTCCCCGGTTGTTGCACTGATGAAATGAGCACATCCATCAAGGTTGAACATCACCCCCATGTTGCTGTTAGGGTATACAATGTTTTTCTGGTTTTGCTCAAGTGTCCAGTCTTCTTACACCTGACTCCCTTCCTCTCCTCTTTTAATTTTCTTCATTTTAGTGATGCTGACCTCTTTGTTGCTTCTAGCACAAGATATTTCATGTCCAGACTCTGAACATGAAGTTTTCAATGGTTGTTTCTCATACTTAGAATTCTCTCCCTCCTCTTCTCCACCTACTGGCTTCCCTCAAGACCAGCTAAAAATCCCACCATCTGTAAGATGCCTTTCTCAATTCTGTCTAACGCTACTGCTTTCCTTCAGATTAACTCTAATTTATCCTGTGTACATCTTATTTTTAATAGTTATGTTTTGTCTTCTCCATTACAGTATGAGCTCCTTGAAAACACTATTTGCATTTTTTGGTAGACCCAGAAATTAGGACAGTCTGGTTCATGGCCCTTAATAAAAGGTTATTGACTGACATTACCTGCTTATTAAGACAATCTAAGATAACATTAGTTGTTTTTGTTGCTATAACATAATACTGTTAACCTTTTAAACTCATATTTAGCATACAAGTCACAAAATTTCCTCAGGTTCTTTTCATATCAACAGTCCTTCCAAGTGTTGGTTTTATATAATCTAAGCTCCTCTAGGGCAAGATCTATCTCATTTTTTTTTTTTGCCTTTACTTTTTAAAAAGTTTTTTCTTTAATTTTTGCAAGGCAATGGGGTTAAAAGTGACTTGCCCAAACTGCCTTTGGATCTTTAGCATCTAGCATGCTGTAAAAAAAAAAAAGCTTAATAAAAGTTTACCGATTGAATTTGTTACATTTAATTATTCAATTTGACCCAGCATTCTAGTTTCTAAAGGTGTATGTGTGCATACACACACACACACACACACACACACACACACACACACACAGCATATATACACATATATAATTAAATTTCTTATCATTTTATATATCAGCTGTCTCCTCAGGTTTCATGTCATCCACAAATTTGAAAATCCTGCCATCTATCAAGTAATATAGTAATAAACTGATAAGACCAAGAATAGACCCTCTGTAGTTAACCTTTTCAACCTCTTTTCAGCTTGACATTGATTCATTAATTATTCTTTTTGTCTGATTGTTCAACCATTTCTGAATTTACCTGACTGTGCTATCTTCCATACCATATCTTGCCATCTTGTACACAAATATGTTGTATGAAAGATCATCCAAACGGACCCATGTGGGCAAAGTTTTTGTCAAAGTAGAGATTAAAACTCTTTCCCCTTGATTCTAAGTCTAGTGCTCTTCCCATTAAATGCAGTATGCCTCGGCAAATATGATGCAGGAAGAGGCCATTATCTATACAGAGAAACAGATGCTTCAAATATCTATACACAAACACAGGCTATGGGAAATTTAACAAAGTGAAGCAAAGAGTTTAATATAGTGGGAGGGGACTTTGGGTTGTGATGGGGATATCTTCTGCTTCCTACCTTCTTTAGTAATGTCTGAGTTAATAACTGACACCTTATGTCTTTAGTCCTGCTTTCTTTTATTTTAGAAAGATTTTATTTATTTTTGAATTTTACAATTTTCCCCCATTTTTGCTTCCCTCTCCCCAGCCCCCACAGAAGGCAGTCTGTTAGATTTTACATTGTTTCCATGGTATACATTGATCTCAGTTGAATGTGATGAGAGAGAAATCATATCCTTAAGGAAGAAAAATAAAGTATAAGAGATAGCAAAATTACATAATAAGATAACGTGTTTTTTTTCCCTAAATTGAAGGTAATAGTTTTTGGTCTTTGTTCAAACTCCACAATTCTTTCTCTGGATACAGAATGTATTTTCCATTGCAGATAGCCCAAAATTGTCCCTGGTTGTTGCACTGATGGAATGAGCAAGTCCATCAAGGTTGATCATCACCCCCATGTTGCTGTTAGGGTGCACAGTGTTTTTCTGGTTCTGCTCATCTCTCTCAGCATCAGTTCATGCAAATCCCTCCAGGCTTCCCTGAATTCCCATCCCTCCTGGTTTCTAATAGAACAATAGTGTTTCATGTTAGTCATGCTTTCTAAATTAAATCATATTTGATACCTAATTTCTTTGGGATAAGACTATAATATGATTGGTACAGGTGAGGGATATCACTCTCTTAATGCTATTTGGCACCTTTTCTGCTACTGGACTCTTTCAGCTATCTGATGTAGCCTAAGGATAAACCTTTCTTAGAATAATGTTTTTAAATGCATAAATTAAAATACATAGGATTTCAAAGGAAATCACTTATATTGACTTTAAGTTCTCAAATATTTAAAAATAAACCTCAAGATAAAAACTCCTATTTTTAAGAGTTATCTAAAATGTTGAAAGGTAAGTTAAATGATTAGCAAAATCACAAAACTAGCATATGTCAGAGGCTGAACCCAAGTCTTTCTATTTGCTATCTACTATGCCATGTTTTCTCTTGTATGCTCTCTGGCACTATATAACTATGTTAATAGTGGTAGGGCAATAGATAATGCCTGCCCTTTTTCATCAAGCTCCTCTCCATTACATAAATGTTTACCTAGCAAGTCATATGTTGAAAGGAACTCTCTTGATTCAGTTACATAATCTCTGAAGAATCACATAGGCCTAATACTGAGCAGGAGGCATTCTATTCTTTTACTGTAATCAGAGCTTCTCTTTTCCAAAATGACTGAGTCTATTAACAGGGCTTTCAAAATGAAGGGGCCCTGTCTCATTCTAGGATGTGGACCCAAAGAGCCAAGATGCTCCATTATATATTGTAATCTATAATTTTTGTTGAGAATTTTATTCATGGGGCAGCTAGGTGGTGCAGTGGATAGAGTGCAACCATCCTGGAGTCAAGAGGACCTGAGTTCAAATGTGACCACAGACATTTAATAATTACCTAGCTGTTGTGACCTTGGGTAAGTCACTTGACACCATTGCCTTGCAAAAAAACAAAAAACAAAGAAACAATAAGAATTTTATTCACTTTGATCAACTATGATGGACTTATTCATTTTGGCAGTATAATAATCAAAGACAATGCTAAAAGACTTGGGATGGAAAATACCATCCATATTCAGAGAAGAAACTGTGGAGTTTAAATGAAGACCAAAGTTTTGCTATCTTCAATTTTTAAAAGTTATCTTTTATAATATATCATTTTCTCTAACATCTTTCTCCTGTTTGGTTTTAAATCTTTTTTCACAACATGATTAATATGGATCTATGTTTAGCATAATTACACATGTAGAGACTATATTAGATTGCTTTCTGTCAGGGGAAGGGAAAAATGGAAAACTCAAAACCTTGCCAAAAAATGATTAGTGAAAACTACTATTTCATGTAGTTGGAGAAACAAATAAATAATATTTAAAAAAAAGAATTCTATTCACTAATATTGGATAGCCATCATTACTGATGGGTGTGAATGTTTTGGAATTCATGATTACCTAATGATCCCAAAGTTCTCATAGCACTTTTGGAAGAAACCATAGTTTTTTAAAACATTAAAATGATTCTTGGTGTTGTAAAGAGGTACCAGTGATGAAATCTGAAGACCAAAGTTTTAAATCCAGTTCTGTGATTTACTGGTCTGTGACTCTCAAGAAATGGATAACTATCTCTGGGTCTCAGTTTTCTCATCTTTAAAAAGAAAAGAGTTGGACTAGACCACAAAATTAAGAGAATCTCAGTGTTAGAAAGGACCTCTGAGATCATCTAATCCAACTTATAATGGGGCAGGAATCTCCTATATAATGATTCTGATGAGGGGTCATTCAATCTTTATTGAAAACTTTGATAAGGGATAATCCAGAGGTAACCCATTACACATTTGGATAGTTCTAAATATTAGTAAGTTTTTGTTTCTGAATTTCCATCCTTCGTTTGCCATTCCTCAGCATCTATTCCATTTCTGGATTTGTCTTCTGGTGCCAGTAGTTGTGGTATAGGACTAAGAGTGCCAGTTTCTGAATTAGATGAACTAAGTTTGAAGCCAACCTTTGACATTCAATAGCTATAAGAATTTTGTCAAGTCATTTTACTTCTCTGGACCTCAGTTCTCTTCATTTGAGGTTCTTTCAAACCCTGAAGCTCAGATCCCTTCTCATATTTAGAGCCAAGTCCTTCCAATAATCTTTGACACAGTTTCCATTGTCTTCACATTCTTTATCCCCTTTGCTGTCAGTGTCTTAAAATATGGACCCTGGAACCAAACATTATAGTCTTCTAGCTCAAAATCTCCAACTAAGCACTGCCATTATATGATACTGGACTAGATAATATATACTTCAGTTGGCTACAGCATGGGAAAGGATATTTTGGCCATTTTATGTCTTTCTAAGACCTGTACCAATAGACTACAATCATGTCAGATGGATTTTCAATCTCAGAATTTGTTAGCTTATGAAATACTCTGGAAATAAAGTGAATGCTTTCAATGCTGAGCTAAACTTTCACTAACAATAGCCTCTCAACCAGTTCAGTTCAACAAAATTAATCCAACCTTCCAAGTAATGAGTTTTCCATTAACATCCACCTACCCAAACAGCAAGAATATTTTACTAATGATTGCACTCCCTCCCCCTAACCCTGACCTGAAAAAAATAAACATAAGAAAACTAAGAAAAAGGAAGTAATCGACGTTTCCTTAAACTAGGAAATCTCCACCTTTTATGTATCATGAACACTTATGGCAATCATGTAAATCATAGTATCATTCCTTTCTTAGAATCCCATTCTTAAAAATGTATATAGTACATAGGATTACCAAGGAAATCAATTTTATTTAAGTAATATCAAATTCTTTTTAAATGGTCAAAGACTACAGGTTACAATCCCTTGTCTTAAACCACTCAAAAATCCTCTGAGTACCAACAATTGTACCCAGCTGTTCCTTCAGTTATCCTCATCATCCCAGTTCTCTTTTCTCTTTCAAAAGGTGGTAGCAGTCCATATTCAGCTTCCAGGAATGGATGAAAGACTACTTTTAATCTGTGATGCTCATAGATAATTAAATTAGACTCCTCAGTCTAGTCTGGGAAGCTATTTTATATTTTCATTAACTCAAAAGGGCCATTTCAATTACATTCCCTGTTTAGTAAACAAATTATCTTTGACTTGCAGGCTTCATTTCTGTAAGACCCAGGAAACATGCCCTTTCAAGAGCTATGCCGCAGCCATTGCTGCTTCGGTCGCAGTGGCAATTTATGATTTTAAAAAGGTGCCTTTGGAAAGTCAGACTCAGGGTCTTAGGATCTAAAAATGAACAAGCTTACTTAAAAAAATATTCTGTGGCTCTGATTGCTTCTTTGCCTTCAAAACACAAATTCAGGGCTGTGCTTGTATATAACCTCTGTGTGTGTGTGTGTGTGTGTGTGTGTGTGTGTGTGTGTGTGTGTGTGTGTAGAGAGAGAGAGAAAGAGACACATATTCTCTCTCCATTTGGTTTTATTTTATTTACTTGCTGTTCTCTGAACCTGTCATCTATTTCTCACCTATGCCTTTGAACAGGCTGTCGTCATGCCTAGGAGATATGACCTTCTCACTCCTGCCTCTTTGTATCCTTACCTTTCTTCATGTTTTAACTTGGGGGCCACCTACAAAGAGAAGCCTTTCCTGATCCCCTCTGTTCTTATTCTTCTCTTCCTTGTCAAATGACCTTTGGCTCATTCATCTGGGCAAATGTTACCTCAACTTAGGAGAATATAAACTCTTTGAGGACAGTGGTCATTTTTCATTTTGTCTTCATTGTCTCAAGGCTAGCTGCACATTACCTTGTACATAGAGCCACTTAATAAATGTTTATTAAATTTTATCTACCCATCAAAAATAAAAATTCATTGAGGAAGGGAATCTCATGCCTCAATCTCATTCTGAGAGGCATTGTGGATGGAGCACAAACTTGGAACAGGAAGAAATGGGTTCAATTCCTATCTCAGACATTCATCAGCTTTGTGATTCCCTCCTATGACCAGTCACTTAGGCTGTATCAGTCTCAGTTTCCTTATCTGTAAATTAGAGCAGCACTTAGTTCATTGGGTTATTGTTAAGAACAAATAAAATCTTGTATGTAAAGTACTTTTCAAACCTTAAAGATGTTTAAAAATGTCTATTGTTGTTATTGACATTTCCTGGATATATGATGCTTCTGTCCTTCATTCTTGAAGACTATGCCATCAGAGCTACTATGACATGTATGTGAATTGGATTCGAGTGAGGAATTGAATTTGAGAGGAGTACTGTACTAAGTCACCGGTCTCACTTTCTCCTCCAGAGCCATCTGGGAATTAGAATGACTAGAGATGTCCCTGGATGGGAGGCCATCAGAGTGAAGTGATTTTTCCAAGGTTACACAGTGAGGTTGGATTTGAACTCATGTTCTCCTGATTTCAGGGTTGATGCTCTACCCACTGCACCATCTACTGCCCTAACATTTTCTCTCTATAACACCCTCTGGGAAATGCTAATTTTTTTGTGTTTGGTGGTTCTCTCTTAAAATTCAGCTAGAAGCCTCAGGATTCAATCCTAATTCCTCTGAGAAAAAGTCCACCTTTGTTCCCATGATTGCCTACGAGGACAATATTTTAGAGAGGGTTCCTATTTTATTCTTCCTTCCCGGATCACTTCAATTTCAAACTCTTCAGGGAAACGTCCTCCAGATATGAACATGGTAGAATGGAAAGGCTGGACATTGTGGACACTGAATTATAACTTTTCTCTGGCTCTAAGTAATATTACAACCTTGGGCAAGTAACTTCCCTTGTCAAAATCTCAGTTTTCTTATCTGTAAATGTCTTTCTGGGGCATATAGATGTTGCAGTGGATAGAGTGCTGGACCTGGAGTCAGGAAGGCTCATTTTCCTCATTTCAAATTCAGCCTCAGACACTTATCAACTGAACAACCCTAGGCAAGTCATTTAACTTTGACTGCCTCAGTTTCCTCATCTATAAAAGAGATGAGAGGAAATGGCAAATGACTCTGGTATCTTTACCAAGAAAACCTCAAATAGGGTCATGAAGAGTCGAACATAACTTAAAAACATTTGATCAATTGTCTTTGCAATTCTATGAGTTTATTGTGTTGATAAATTAAGTGGCACAGAAATTGAGAGTTACTTACCAAGTCAGGAAACCCTAAGGTCAAATCTCAGCCTCAGAGATAAACTGTGCAACTTTGGGCAAGTTATTTAATTTCTATCTGCCTCAGTTATTTTGTTTTGTTTTAATCTGTAAAATGGGGATAATACTAGCTAATATTTTAATATTATATAATATGTGTAAAGCGCTTTTCTAGCTTTAAAGTGCAATCTAAATGATAGATATTGTTATCATTCCTTTTCTTAAATCCTCTTCTCCTCTAAGACTGGGCACTTAGGTCTAACCTTAATATCACCTTCTCTTACATTGTCATTTAATTGTTTCATATCTATGTTGTGCTTCCTCTGTATTTCCTCCCTCTCCCCTGCCTCTCAATCAAGAGCCTGGGTGTTGAGACCTGAAAGAACTTCAGTCTATATTTTTTATATGATTATCATTTCTTTATTTGTCCTTATATTATTGTCATTATATAATGTCTGAAGCTGAATCTGAACTCTGGAAAACGAGTCTTCCTGACTCAGGTCCTGTACTCTATCCATGGCAACATCGAGCTGCCCCAGACAGACAATTAGAGGCCATTCAGTTTACAGATAAGAAAACTGAGATTGTGACAAAGGGAAGTCACTTCCCCAAGGTTGCAAAGTTACTTGGAAGCAGAGGCAGGTTATAAAATAAAACTGTGAGGCATAGGATATGTTGATTTCTGAAGAGTTAAAAAAAAAAAAAAAAAAAGGAGACTTCAGGGGTCAATGAAAACACATGTGGTGGAGGTGATAAGTCTGCAACATTTTATGGTTCTTTTCCTTCATTACTGGATATCAAAATGACATCATTATGTTAGAGATGAGTTAGAATGTGTCCAATTATAGCTGATCAGATCAAGATGAGCTCGTAATGCTCTACCACAGGTTGGGCACAAATAGTCCATGTGAACGTGTGGACTCTAAGCTTACATATCTCACGTTTCCTTTGAGCTGCTTCCATTCTACCCTTCTCATAGAGTGCAGCACACTCACTGCTGAGGGCACGCCATGCTGGGCAGTCCTGTGCCAGTGTCTCCTATGCCATACAGTCAATTACAATGTTCTTCAATGAGACCTTCAGGGTGTCTCGGTATCACTTCTTCTGACCCCCTTGTGAGCAATTGGAATGTGTTGAGTTCTCCATAAAATAGACTTTTTGGCAAGTGATTATCTGGCATTCTAACAACATGTCCAGCCCATCGTAGTTGCACTCCCTGTAGTAATGTTTGAATGTTTGGCAGTTTAGCTCAAGGAAGGACCTCAATTTCCAGTATCTTCTCTCAGATGATCTTCAGAATCTTCCTAAGACAATTTAAATGGGAGTGATTCCATTTCCTGGTATGGCTCTGGTAGTCCAGGTTTCATGGGCATATGAGGCAGTTGCAGAAAAAGTTAGAGAATAAAGAATGTCACCAAAAACAAGGGGGCAAGTAGGTGGCATGGTGGATTGAGTGCCAGGTCCAGAGTCAGGGAAACTCATCTTCCTGAGTTCAAATCTGATCTCAAACATTTACCACTTGTATGACTGACCCTGGGCAACTCCTTTTGCCTTACTTTCCTCATCTGTAAAATGAGCTACAGAAAGAAATAGCAAAATATTCCAATATCTTTGCCAAGAACATCCCATGATCAGTATGGTCCACAGAGTCACAAAGAATCAGACATGTCTGAACAAGTGAGCAACAAAAACAGTATCTTGTATATGGTATTTTCTCCCTATTAGAATTTGAACTCCTTGAGAAAGGGACCTTTTTTTTAAAACCTTTCTTTACTTTCCTGGGTTTTAATGAATGTTAATTGACTAATGCTATTATGCTCCTTATTTTACAGATGAGGAAACTGAGGCAAAGGAATTATCTTTAAGGCAGAGGTGAAAAACCCACAGCAGTTCCTGAGACTGGACTGTAACAACAGTCAAAGTCAAGGTAACAGTTGGAGGAGGGTCTGCTTTATTTCTTACAAGTGGTCATCAGCACATATAGTAGGCATTCAATAAACATTTTGTTCAATCACATTAGTAACTTAATAGGTAAAGATGCTGAGCATCACTGAATTTCAGAACTGGAAGGGGTCTTCTATGATCTGTGTCCAATGCCATTGTTTCATCAGTGAGGAAACTTAGGTCTAGGGAGGTTAGAGAGTTTGGTCAAGGTCACTCTTCTCATTAGCAACAGAGGCTGGCCTAGGACAGAAGCCTCCTGCCTCCCAATTCTAACGTCTTTCTAATACCCCATGCTGAAATCTGGGCCTTGTTACAACTTTGTAGGTTTGGTTCTTTTGGCTGGGTAGTAATACCTCTACTCCAAAAAAAAAATACAAATCAGTTCCAAGATAGGCAAATCTCCTGCCTCCCTGCATTGGCATAAGGCCATTCCTGCCCTCATTTATCCCCACCCTAACCTCTTCAGATTCATTTAATTCAAGGATGCATCCTGGGGAAAAATGGAGGAAGGGTGAGAAGGATGCTGCCAGTGCCGCCCACATTAAAAAACAGATGTCTTTCATCTGCTGCTGCACCCTCTGTAGTTGTACAACAGGAAACAATACAAATGTTATTTTCAAAAAGAAAAAAAAAACTGAGAAAACACAAGGTGCTGTCTATTTATCTTTCTGTGTCCTCTCCACCCTGATTCTCCTCTCGGTTAAATGCCATTTACTTTCCAGTAAATAAGAAATGTACCATTCTTTTTTTTTTATTTTTTATGTTTTTTTTGGAATGAAGGAATCATGAAGGATATTTCAAATACATTTGTGTGCTCTACAGGAACACAGTCAAGCCAGAAAAGCTATAAAGGCCTGGGGAATATCATGGGGTAAGGACACAAGGCAAGGCAAAACAAACAAAATCCCCAAACAAACAAGCAAAAACCCAAAAGTCCCTGCCTTCAAAGAGGTCACACTACCATTCTGGTGTATATGATTTTCAAATATGTTATCTGAGGATAAAGTAGAAACCGACCACAACATTTTGTAAGAATTTGTTTAGCTCTAGCTTAGTAATGATGTTAGCATTCATATAAGACTTTAAAATTTGCACAAAATTCTCATTTGTTCCTCACCACAACCCTACTGAATTTATTGAAATTTATTATAATAAAATGATAACACCTGTCTGGGAGATAGATACTATTATGATCCTTATTTTACAGATGAGAAAACTGAGGCAAAGTTTATGTATCCTGCCTGGGATCACATAGCTAGTGACTATCTCAGGCTAGATTTGAGTTCGGGTATCTTGATTTGAGTTTTTATCCATTGTGTCACCTAACTTTGGAAAGAGGGCAAATGACCCAAGAATGTCTTGAGTGTGTGGAAAAGGGAACAGCTATATTCAACTGGGTGACCCTGGAAGCTTTCTTTATATCAACATGTGTAACCAGAATGTAAGGGGTAGGATAGAAGAGCAAATGGAGTTTCTGTACCTCATAGGTCATAGGCTTATATGTTTGAAGTTGGAAAGAATGTTAGAGATTCCCTACTCCAATGCCCCTCATTTTACAATGAAGAAAATGAGAATCAGGCTTTAAATTACTTAGAGACCACCTAGTCCAATGCCCTCATTTTACACAAGAGGAAAATGAGAACCAAGGTTTAAATTACTTTACTAAATTACTAAATTAAAGCACCAGTTCTGATGTCAGGAAGACTCATGTCCCTGAATTCAAATTTGGTCTCAGGCACTTTCTAGCTGTGTGACCCTGAGCAAGTCACTTAACCCCAGTTGCCTCAGTTTCCTCATCTGTAAAATAAGCTGGAGAAGGATATAGGTCCCACAATAGAATTCAAAATCAGGTTTTCTGACTCCAAATTCAATAATCTTCCTACTATGCCATGCTGTCTTAAGGCTAGTTTTTCCTCAAAAGACATTAAGACATCCTGGAAACTTATTAGCTCAGAGGACTAAAGTTATTGGCATAGTTTGAAGCAGTCATGCCTTCCTCCCCCAGGATCTTATCTTGTAGATAAGTCTGTTCAATAAAGGCAAGAAAATTATGCCCCCACTGGACTAATACTGTATCTTTGATGAGGATCTTCCCCTGCCTTGACTGAGAAAACCTCTTTTTTTATTAATAGCATCCATTGTGTCTCGTTTCATTCTGTTTTCAAACCAGATATACCTGAATGGCTTAGTGCATGGACAAAAGTCATCTATTTTCTAATGAGTGAGTATAAAAGCACCTTTGATCCTAAATTAATTTGAGACCTAGAGCTTTAAAATTAAAGAACAAATTCAAAAGCAGGATTTTATATTCAACAGCAAAACCCATTGACATAGGATATTGTAGCTGAGTTTTATCAGACATTATAAATAACTGTGGGGGAATTTTGTTGTTTGGTTGTATTCAACCTTTTTGTGTCCCTATTTTGGGTTTTCTTGGCAAAGATACTGGAATGATTTGCTATTTCCTTCTCTAAATCACTTTACAGATGAGGAAACTGAGGCAAACAGGATTAAGTGACTTGCACAAGGTCACCTAGTTATTAAGTGTCTGATGCCAAGTTTGACCTCAGAAAGATGCGTCTTCCTGACTCCAGATCCAGTACTCCATCCATAGTTCTAATGAACAGAAGTAAGGGTGACTTTTAATCATATACTGTTTGGGGATGAGAGGGTGAAAGAAGAGCCTAGAAAGAATTCTTAAAGATCACCTAGTACAAGCCCTTCATTTTAAAGGTTAGGAGACCTTTAAGTCTCAAAAGAGCAGAGTTACTCTTCCACAATCTTCCAGCTAATAATTTCTGTTAATTAGATGGATCTTTAGTTAATAACAATCTTTCCCTTTGCACCTCACATACTACTTTTTACTAAGCCTCTAGGATATATTATATCACAGTGTATGTTAAAGTTTAATGTGTTTATGACTGTAATTGTGCATAGTAGATGATTATTAATATTAAAATGGATATTTATCTAATTAAATTTATATAAAATGTCTTTAATTAATAATAATTGACATATACATTATGGAGTAGATTTTAATTTTTCTTCATGCCCTTTGCTTTTCTATCACATTCATTTCTAATATACTCTTCTCACTACCCAACTGACTATCACTTTGTAACAAAGATTATGGAATGGGGAGTAGAACTATGATTTCAGTGGGATATGAAAGTCCCTATGAGGAAATTTCATCTAGTAATGCAGACTAGTAACTTCTCTGCAATTTATAGTCTTGAGAGAGTCCTTTGAGGAACTGAAAGATGAAGTGACTTGTCCAGGGTCACACATATGTCTGGGCCTGTACTTCAGCCTGGGTCACCCTGACTCCAAGATCAAGTTTCTATCCACAAGATCTCTGCTGCCTATTGTAACAAAAAGAAAGGGGGGGGGGGGGGATTGGGAAAAATAATGGATATATATGGACCACATTTGACAGCATGTTCAACATTCCACACATAGAATCCCATTGTTTCTAGTGAAAAGAGATGAGAAAGAGAGGGGTGGTGGTGATGATGCATTGTCTTATCTCTTTTCCAGGGCCAGTCTTGGTCATTATAATTACACAGTGTTCTGTGGATCATATTGTTGAAGTCAGGCAAAGAACTCTTGGTAATAGAGAGGTAAGTTTAGATTGGATCAAAATAAGAGTCCAGAATGCTTGGAGAGTCTGCCAAGGAGAGAACTGGTTATAAATAGGTTGCTCTGGGAGTCTGGGCAGCAGGATACAGAACTGATAGGATTCAGACAGGTAATTCCCTTGGGGCATCTGGATTCCTTGCCCCAATAGAGAACATTTGTGTCCCAATTTGACTCTCTTCCATATGCCAAAGGAATTAAGAAATAAGAGGGCTGTTGTCCCCAGAACACACCTCTGGACATGATTCTATCAATCAATCAATCAATCAATCAATCAATCATACATTTCTAAAGCTCATATTATGGGTTAGCTGCTCACTAGGTATTGGAGAATAAAAAGAAAAATCAAAAATAGTTCCTGCTGAGAGGAGTTTAAATTCTAATAAGTGAACTATCAGTTAGGGATAGCTGATGCTTGTGTATCTACAAATTAGCCAGAATAAATTAATCAATAAACACTTATTAAGTGTTTTGTTTGTGAAATAGGTGGATGACCATTGTTACTAGATTGAAGAGAATGTCAGGGAGTAATGTGTAAAAATACTGGAATGGTAGGAGATGATTCAGTTATGAAGGGATTTGAACATCAAATGGAACATTTTCTAGAGATTATAGGGAACCTCTAGAATTTAATAAGTAGAAAAGTGACATGATCAGACCTAAAATTTAGGAAAATCACTTTGGAGACTGAATGGAGGATGAATTGGAGTAGGGAGGACTTGAGGCAGGCAGACCCACTTTAAAGGGGAAAGCCTCCTACAAAATCTGGAGCTTGAGCTGAGTTCTGAAGGAAACCAAGGCTTCTAAAAAGAACTTTCAGAGAGAAAGTTGAATCTGAGCTTAAACAGTCCTCATACAGTCTCATACAGTCTTGGACTTTTAGGTCTATATGTTAGGATTAGTAGCTTGCATGTACAGCATTAGCTCTCTGACTTTGTTCCGCCCTTGGCTAGTAACAAAACGTGTCTCAGCTCTTTACCAAGTCAGTGCAACATCTGGATGCTGGAAAAGTAATGTCTAGAAGGTCATGAACTCCACTGGGGAAATCAGTATTACTGCAGATTATTCCAGCAACCCATGTTCAAGTTTTTCTTTTTTAACAAGATCTACCCTACCCATAATTGATCTTGAATTTCTTGTGACTTGCCCAAGGTCACACAACTAGTAAGTACCAATTTGAACTCAGGTCCTCCTGACTTCAGGGCCATTCTCTATCCAGTGCAGCACCTAGCTGCCCCTGATCTTGAATTTCCTCCAAGTCAGGACCCTCAAGCTTCAAAAGACCACCATCATCATCTTTCTCCCCTTGTCTTCTCCTAAGGCTTTTCCAGTACTCTCCCCTCATAGATCTGAACCAGTGCAGCTTTGCCTGCTGACCCTCATGGAACAGGTGACCTTCTTTCTCATGATTCATTTTACTTAGCTCCATCTCAAGATATGAGGATCAGAGTTTAAAGCAGCCCCCTAAATACAATCCCCAGAGATGCCTGGCAACCTCATTCATTCCTTGTTCTCTCCTAGGAATGAAAGTCTAAGAATAACCCTGGCTTTGTACTTCATACTCCACCGTGTTTAGCCTGCAAGTGAGAGTTTTGGACAGAAAACACATTATCCATGACAACGGTATGTGTTGCAGATATAGTACAGCTGGTCACAACAACTGCCTGACTTTATTAGTCCATAAATGTTTTATTCCCACTTATTCTAGCACCTGCCCTTTTCACTCTGGTCAAATTAACTCTTAGTAGACCCCAGTCCTCCCATTTTGTATTTTTTTTACTGCAATCTACTTTGCCTAGTCCAGTGTTCCTGACTTCCTCCCCAGTCCCATCCCTAACACCCTACCCAGCCATCCTCTTTAATTTCCTTCATTCCTTTCTTTGAAAGCCCAGCTCTGACTGATTCACAAGACTGGAGGAGTGCTCTCTGAATACAGGTTTGAGTTTTAGATTTTCAACTAACTAGCCTGTGACTTTGGATATCACCTATCCTCTTGGGCCTCAGTTTCCTTAACTGTAAAATAAGAAGGTAGAATAGTATACCAAACTTGGCATGGGCTAGCCTTTTATTCCCTACAGTACTCCCCAGTAGTGGAAACTAGATTAAAATGTAATTGAGAAATGTTTAACAAAATAAATAATAGAAACAACTAGGTGGTGCAGTGGACAAAGTGCAGAGTCTGAAGATAGGAAGATCAGAGTTCAAGTTCAGATTCTAACACTCACTAGGTACACAGCGCTAGGCCAGTCATCTAACCTTTGTCTGCTTTAGCTTTCCCAAATACTAGGATGGGGATAATTAAAAGCACCTACTTTCCAGGACTGCCATGAAGATTAAATGAGATAATATTTATAAGTGCTCAGCACATGAACTCGAGCATAGTAGGTGCTATATATTATACTATGAATATAAAAAATCAAATACAATAAGGATCATTTGAATTTGTAATCTCAGTTATTAGAAAATCTAGGGGCAGCTAGGTGGCACAGTGGATAGCACATCGGCCCTGGAGTCAGGAGGACCGGAGTTCAAATGCGACCTCAGACACTTAATAATTATCTAGTTGTGTGACCCTGGGCAAGGCACCACCTTGCAAAAAAACAAAAAAAAAAGTACAAAATCTATAGGGATCGGTTTCTACTTGAATTAGAGCCCATTGGATTAGATGCATCTTGAGGTTCCCTTTTGACTCTACATCCTTTAAACTATTTGGTTCACTAAATAATTCTATTTCTTGCCCTCTAGGGGCTTATAGTAAAACTGATACAAAACAATTTAGACCATTATGAATACCAAACTGCCAAAGGATACAGAGGAAAACAAAAATGACTAGATAAGAGTTAGAAAAATAATTATACCCTTTGATTCAACATTGTCAATACTGGAAATCTATCATAGGAAAGTTATTAGAATGAAAAAAGCAAAAAAAAAAACAAAGAAGGGTGACCATGGGCAAGTCAATTAACATCCCTGATACTCATTTTCCACTCTTGTAAAGTGGGGTTTATAAATAGTGCCTATCTCATAGTCTTACTATAGATTCATATGAAATGATGGGTGGAAAGCACTTTGCAAATCATGCAAAGACATTCACAGTAGAGCTATGTGAGGAATAGGAGCTGGGTAGATAGAGTACTGGACCTGGGCTCTCCTCTCATTAGGCTGTAAGCCCCAGGAAGGCAAGGACTAGTTTTGACTTTCTCTCTATCCTTATATTAATAAATTTTCCTTAATATTATTTGGTTTAGGAAACTTGAGCTTAAATCCAGCATCAGACATTTACTAGCTGGGTAAGTCATTTACCTTTTGTCTCAGTTTCCTCATCTGTAAAATAAGTTGGAAAGGAAATGGCAAACCACTCTAGTAATTTTACCAAGAAAACCACAAATGGGATCATGAGTCAAACATGCCTGAAATGACTCAATAACAACAAAAAGGGGGTAATTTTTCCTTTTAGCTCACAGAATGGTATCCAGAATCAAAAGAGATAATGTAGGAACAGGTCTTTATAAGCCTTTAAAGAACTGGTTAAATGTTCACAATTATTAAATCGGGGGGGGGGGGGGGGGGGCAGCTAGGTGGCATAGTAGATAAAGCACCGGCCTTGGAGTCAGGAGTACCTTGGTTCAAATCCGGTCTCAGACACTTAATAATTATCTAGCTGTGTGGCCTTGGGCAAGCCACTTAACCCCATTTGCCTTGAAAAAACTTTAAAAAAAATTATTAAATGACATTAGTCTGAATTATTAAATTATTTATACCGGTCAGAAACCTTCATACCATAAACATTAATTAAAAACCTGACTGCTATATGTAAGGCACTGCTAAATAGGAGGAATATATAGACTGGATCAACAAACAAACAAATGAAAAAGTCCCTGAAAGTGTAATGGTGCAGAGAATTGTTTTTATCTTTTGGATTTTCCTCCCCTCTGATTTTTTTTTAAAATTCTAAATTTCACAAGTGCCAAATAAAATGGAGATTTCCACATATAAAGTAAATAACAGGGGCAGCTAGGTGGTGCAGTAGATAGAGCACCAGCCCTGGAGCCAGGAGGATCTGAATTCAAATTTGGCCTCAAATACTTAATAATTGCCTAGCCTGTGTGAACTTGGGCAAGTCACTTAACCCCATTGTCTTAAATAAAAATAAAAAAAAAATATAAAATAAATAAAGTAGATAATAAATGGAGATTGCTCATTAAATTACAAGTTGATTTTCTTTTTTCAGTTGGGGAAATAAGAGCTAAGGGATAGGGCAGAGAAGAAAAGTTAAATGACTTGTCGGATAGCCTTGAAAATTTTTGAGGCTACTTTTGAATTCCTTTTCTTATCTCCAGGGCCAGTGTTCTATCCACTGTGCCAACAAGTTCTTATATTCTTTTACAAGGGTGTGCTGGAGACAGATTGAACCAGCTTGTGAAAACAGATTGTTATATATTCACTATGAGCATTCCCATATTGGAAATTGTCTCATTCTATAAACCAAGGCTTGACTGATTGTTTTGTTGATTGTCTAGACTTAGGAAAATGATGAAGAAAATCTTAATAATATAGAATTAAACTTTATAAATATGTTATTTCTCTTTTGGAAAACAGATTGTTAAATATTTGCCCACATATTCCTTTAATTTTCAAAGTTGTCCAGTTTGTCTGTAGTACAAGATTTACAATCACAAGGAATCTTAGAGATCTTTTAGTACAATCCCTGCTTTACATACGAGGGGAAAAAAACCCTAGAGGTTCAGAGAGATGATGCAACTTGTCTGAGGTTAAACAGATAATCAGGAGAGGAGCAATTCTTCTGATTCCCAATCCTCTGTCTTTCTACTCTCTAAGTCCAAAGTGTTTCATATCAATATGACCAAAAATTGTGTGGAGACCTTGGTTTGAAATCAGAAAGATCTGGATTCAAATCCTGCTTCTGATACAAGGAAGGTCACAGCTTCTCAATGGCTGAGGCAACTTTCTAAGAATCTAAGTTATAGATAAGTTGCCCATCTTTATTGGTGGAAGGTGTTTTCTTTCCTAGTACATAGATGGAATCATATATCTGTCTACCTATCCTAATTAATATAATGGAATCCGGCAATGCAACAAAAAAAAATGATGAAATATAAAGAAAATAAAGGAACTTACAAACATGACCGAATCATTGTGCATATGTGTGTGTGTATATATATACATATATATATATATATATATATATATGTATATATATACACAAAAAATACACAATACACATACATATGTACCTATAAATATGTGTATATGTTCATGTATACATATATACATGCATTTGTGTATGTGTGTTACACATACAAATACACACATATATTATGATTAGATGAAAGAAGACAGGATCATAAATACAGAGTTGGAAGTAATTTCAGAGATCATCTAATTCAACTGTCCATTTTATAATTGGGAAAATGAGACTCAAGAAATTTTAAGTGACTTGTCCAAGATTCTTGAGAAAAAAAGTATTAGAGGCAGGATTTGAATCTAGATTTGTTGACGGCTGACTTGATGGGTTGGAGGGATAATACAAACAAGAAGAATATTTATTAAGTAGCTTCTATGAGTTATTATTGCACTAGACAAAGAGAGATATGAAAATTAAAAATGAAATAATTTCTTCTTCTTTGAGCTTATATTTTTACTACCCCTAAAGGCAAAGACAATAAAGTGGGATAAAGGGGGAGGGAAAACTGAAATGTTTCTATAGATATTTGTACACTGAAAACTTTTCTCCAAAGAAAAGATAAATTAATCACAAATTATAAATCTAACAGTTATTATTGTTTAATGTTAGCTTCCTAATAAACTAAATATAAAAATAAAGAATAAAAATATCACTGAAGAAAATCAAAAATCATCAGAACTGATTTAACAAATGTAAAATTTTTTTGCAAACCTTAAAGTGCTTTATAAGTGTTCCTTATTATAATTATTATTAGAACTAGGTGGGGTTAACATTGGAAAAATTTCTCGGAGAATATTTTGAAGGAGTAAGACATGGATTAGGGCAGGAATTCATTCTGTGTGTGTGTGTGTGTGTGTGTGAGAGAGAGAGAGAGAGAGAGAGAGAGAGAGAGAGAGAGAGAGAGAGAGAGAGAGAGAGATTGAAATCCCTTTGACAATCTTGTGAAACTAATAGAACATTTTCTCAGGATGTTTTTGAATTCATAAAATTAAAATAAAGGCTTCCATACAGAAACTGAAAAGGAATCTAAATATAATGAAATAAAATTATCAAAATATTAAAAAAAAGATAATATTGGAATGGTTTGCCATTTTCTTCTCCAGTTCCTTTTACTTGCCCAAGATCACTCATACAGCTAGTGTCTAAGGTCTGATTTGAACTCAGGAAGATGTGTCTTCCCAACTCTTAACCTCTGTACCACCGAGTTGCCCATTTAGTGGGTAACAAATCAGTTACTCTCTGCATAGCTTTCATCAAGTCATTCATTTCATGGGCTTTAGTTTCCTCAACAGTAAATGAGGCAGGGGAAAGGGGAGAGATTGAACTAGCCCTTCTAAGATAAAATTCTAAACCTACAGCAGTGGAGAAAAGTTCTTGGAATAAGCATCTAAAGACTTGGGTTTGAACTTCATGTCTTCCCTTCACTGTGGGAGAGTGGGACACATTTTTAACCTTGATGAGCCTCAAACTTCTTCATCTGAAAAATGGGGCTAATGAAGTCTGTACTGAGGCTGTGAAGAGGATAAAGTGAAATAATGTACATAATATATTTGGCGAATATTAAAGTAATATTGTGAATGTAAGCGATTATCACCAACATCATTATGTGACTCCTGTGTGAGTTAGGACCTCTCTGAGCTCTACTTTTCCTCAGAGACAAAATGAAAGGTTTGGATTAAATTATTTCCAAGGTCCCTTTGAGCTTTAAAACTCTGTTTAAATTGTAATTTCTTTCCAGGGAGAGGAAGAGAGCACTTCAGGTGAGAGCAAAGGAATGGACAAAAGCATAGAGGAAGAAAGAGCAAATTGTCCTCAGGAGATGTTACAATGATTAGCTTGGTTGGGACAGAGAGTCTTTAGAGGAAAGTTGGACATAAAGTTTTACAGCATCCAGTCCCCTCATTTTAGATGTCAGAAGAGTTCAATGCCTTACCTACATCACACAGTTAGTCAGGGAGAGAGCTGATAAAAAGGATAATCTTTAAAAAAATGATTCAAGCTTATGATTTCATTGGTGGTAATTTGAGAAAGAATTGAAATGGGTCATGAAGGTAAAAAGGGATGGGAGTGAGTATCTGGGGAGGAGAAAGCCTATGTAGGGCAAGGAATGACCATTAGAAAATGAAGATTGTGCGAAAGATGAGTAACAATATCTTATATTACATAAGGCTTTAAAGTATGCAAAATTCATTAGTAATAGCTAGAATTGATATAATAACTTAAGGTTTGTAAAGTAGTTTACAAATTTTATCTTTTTTATTTCAAGACAATTCTGGGAGGAAGGTAATACCACCATCACCGTTTTTCAGATGATGATGATGATGATGATGATGATGATGATGATGATGATGATGTCTTTTCATCATTCTTGAAGAAGACCATGACATCGGGGAGGTGAAACCATGACAAGCACATGAATTGAATTTGAGTGAGAGAGTGCTGTCCCCAGCCTCACTTTCTCTTCTGGAGCCATCTGGATCCAGTGACTAGATATAAATCAGGATGACTGGAGATGTCCCTGATGGGAGGCAATCAGGTTTGCCCAAGGTCACATAGCCAGTAAGTGTCAAATGTCTGACAGTGGATTCCAATTCCCATCCTCCTGACTCCAAAGCTAATGTTCTATCCACTATACCACATAGCTGCCTTTTTTGCAGATGAAGAAATTAGGCAGAGGTTAAATGACTTGCCCAAGGTCACACAGCAAGAAAGTATCTGTGACTGAATTTGAACTCAGGAATTATTCATTCCAGGTCCAGAACACTACCCACTACACAGCCCAGCTGAATTAGCCATTTTAGTTGAAGGAAACTAGGCATTCCAATAGATACAGGTAAGGATTGAGACAGCCCCCGGAGGTTGTGAATCTATCAAAAGAACATAATATCTCTGTTGGCAGATGGATGCACCCATGGATACAGAGAGTCATTATTTGTGTTAGCTCTTAAAATTTGGAATTTTTTGTACTTACTTAGCATCAATAAGAATAAACCGGTTTCTGTGACAAAATTGCAAAATACCAGTTATTTTATAACCTTCTTCAGCACCTCTCTTTCCTATGAACTACAGACACTAAGGCAAAGTGGAGAGAATATCACTCTTGGAACCAGGAAGACCTGGGTTCAAGTAACATCCCTGACAGATTGGCTATGTGATTTTGGCAAATCTCTCTGTGTCCTAATCAATATTCTAAACTGAAATTGCAAAGCAGGTGCCAATCTTCATTAATTGAGGTAGTTACTTCATTGGAAGTTCACTGTACCAAAGAAATCACAGTTAAAAAAATTCCAGTATCTACTTAAAGATATTGCATGTCTAAAAAGACTTGTAGCACTCTAAAATCCATTTATTGATGCCTGCTTGTAGTTTAGTGAAAATTTCACAACTAGATCATGCATAGGGCAGCTAGAGGGCACCATAGGGCCACAGAGTGCATTGAGTGCCATACTTGGAGTCAGGAAGACTCATCTTTGTGAGTTCAAATCTGGTCTTAGACACCAGGCAAGCATTTAATCCCATTTGCCTCAGTAATTGAGTTGTAGAAGGAAATGGAAAACTATTCCAATAATTTTTTTGCCCAAGAAAACCCCAAATGGATCCAGGAATAATTAGATATGACTGAACAACAACAATAATAGAGCACACATAAAAAATCAATCATTTATTAAATATTACCTAGTACTTATTAAGCACTCCTATTATGTTGAGTGCTAAGGAACTCAAATAGTCCTATAAAAATGGGAACTTCATCTTCATCATCTCTATTTTTTGCTAAGCCTAATAGAAGTCCCCTATAGCTAGTAGGCATTTAATATATATTTGCTAATGATAATAATGATGAATTATTAAAACTGAGCTTTTAAAAATAAGAACTTTCTGAAAATCATCATGGGAGATTTGAAAAGTCAGACAAGAGTTCTGGGACAAGTAGAACCCAGGTATGACATTTAGTAGGAGAAGAGATCTGACCTGAATGTTATTAATGGGTTGGGAATCAAAGCAGCAGACATTTGGATTTGAGAGGGGGTGTGATTTGGTCAGTGACATAATCAAGTGGCCTCAAGTTTCCTTGATGCAGAACACATCAGAATAGCATTTTATTCCCTGAAAATTCTCCCTGAAATACTTCAGATTGCAGTCAATCTCTCTCTAGCCAAACTTCCAATTGAAGAAAAGGTTTTGTAAGCCATTAGGCTCCTCTCACGTTGCAAAGCACCTGGTGCTGATTGTATTCCTGCTGAGATTTTGAAGACAAAGGGGTCTATAACTCATATAGAAGCAGACTGAAACCTTCCCGATTATATGACAAGAGAAATTATCCCCCTGGAGGTTAAGGATTCCTCCATTGTCCATTTCTATAAAAGTAAAGAAAACAGATTGTTCTGTGACAATGGGGGGGGGGGGGGGTTCCTTTTAGTCACTGCTGGCAAGATGCTTGTCAGATTGCTCCTTATTAGCCTGATCCTTCTCCTGAAAGGTGATCATCTACTCAAGATCCTGTGTGGTTTCAAAAGGGGCTGAGGAATGGACAATATGGTGTTTGCTGTCCGACAACTCCAGGATAAATTACAGGAGTAACAGAGATTGGTATACAAAGTTTGTAAATCTAATTAAAGCTTTTGATACAGTCAGTCATGAGGGCTTGTGGAAGATTATGGTAAAATCTGGTTGCATGGAGAAATTCATCAGTACAGTATAAGAAAGAACCATAGGATTGTAAATTTAGACTAGGAAGGGACCTGTGAGGTCATCAATGCGACCTCACCATTTTACAAATGGTGAAACTGAACATCAGGTTAAAATAACTTGTTTAATATATAGGGAGTGGGGCAGTTAGGTGGCGCAGTGGATAGAGCACCAGCCCTGGAGTCAGGAGTACCTGAGTTCAAATCCGGCCTCAGACACTTAATAATTACTTAGCTGTGTGGCCTTGGGCAAGCCACTTAACCCCATTGCCTAGCAAAAGCCTAAAAAAAAAAGATTGCATAGGGAGAAAGTGACCAAGCCAGGAATTCCAAATCAGCAATAAGATTAAGATCATTAGCCACTTATAGTGCTTTGACTTTGAATAAAAAAAAGTAAGGGCAAGTCAGTGAGTAGTGGCCAAGTCTGACATACCAAAATGTCTGGAAAGAGACTTTGCCCAAGGGATGGGATTGCATTGGTCCACATGCTAGTGGGGTGAAACTTGTAATCAAATCTTCTGACCAAGCAACTGTGTACACAGATCCTTCTGCTCTCTAACTTTAAACTTGTAATTTAATAAAATGTAAGTGACAAACCATCATCTCTCCTTTTTCAGAAATCAGACTGAAGAAAACAGGCAGCTGGTTGGCAAGCCCACTCAAATGCCTCAGAGGCTTCAGAGGGGGCTGGAGAGAACATGCCTATGGTTTGATCCTCATTGACATAGTAGATTTCAAACAGCTGAGAGAGAATAGAAGTCAGTCTGTGAAGCACTTCATGCTATATCAGAGAAATTCCTAGCCACCATAATTTCCGAGATTTTTCTGAACAACTCCAACTCTTTCAGTTTCTACTATCTCACCTCATCAATTATTCTTGTATCAAGTAGCACGTATTTTATAACTCTGAGTGGTGCTTTTTGCAGAAAATGGCACTTGTACAATATTGTATTTTCTTATATATGTAAAATTTTATCTCTCTAAATGGAATGTAAGCTCCTAGAAGGAAGGAGATTTCTATTTTTGAGTTATTTTATCTCCAGGGTCTAGTATGAGTTGTGATTGGTTACTCACATCTGACTCTTTGTGAACCCATTTGGAGTTTTCTTGGAGGAGATACTGGAGTGGCTTTCCATTTCCTTCTCCAATTCATTTTATAGATGAGGAAACTAAGGCAAACAGGGTGAAGTGACTTGTGCATTAAGTGTCAGAGGCTAGATCTGAACTCATGAGGATGAGTCTTCCTGACTCCACGTCTGGAGCTTTATCTGCTAAGCCATCTAATTGTCCCAAGAATCCGTAGTTTCCTCCAAAATACAGTGCAGGTGCCACTACCTACAGTACGCGTTACATGCTCTCCCCCTCCAGTTGGCTTGTGTTCTCTCCCCCCATTCCATTATATTGAATTTTCCCTGTATATATTTTGCATGCAAGTTAGAATAGATAGTGGATACAGAAATTTAAAAAAGCTCTGGATTCAAATGATACTTCTTATATATAATGGGTGTCCCTGGACAAGTTACCCTAGTCAACTCTCCAAGAATAAGCTGCAGAATGTCTGCTGATCTGCCTTGGAAGAAGGCGGAGCCTCACATGGGGAACTTTAAAATAATGAAATCACAAACTTAGATTTTTTTAAAAAATGATTTTCTGTTTATATGTTACTTCCCTGAAGTAGAAGATCATTTTCTTGAGGGGCAAGACCTTTATCAGTCTTTGTTTTGGTAACATAAGTAGGAACAAAAGTTTCAGGCACCTAATATCCACATGATGCTTTTTTAATTTGAACTCACTAAAGTTGTTCTGTTCGGTCTAAGGGGATAGCAGTGAAAGCAACTGGTTGAAGTTATAAAGAAGCAAATTTCAGTTTGATCAAGGGAAAATACTCTAACAATGACAGCAGGGGTCTTTCATCTGAGATGTGGGAACTTTTTAAAAAGAATAATTTGATAAATGTACTTCAGTATAATGGTTTTCTTTGTAACCTTTATGTATTTTTCATTTGAAACCATTATTCTGAAGCAGGATCTTTAGGCTTCCCCCAGATTGCCAGTGAGGTCCATGACACAAAAGATTCTGGTCCTCTGAACTGGAGCTATCCAAAATACTAATAGGTTGTGACTGAAAATAGTGAGTTCCCTTCACTTGCAGTTTGTCAGTCAGTTATAAAGGGGATCTTTTTGTTTTTAATTAAGGGTTTTTTTTAAGTAAGGCTAGGACCCTATATGGCTAGGTCCCTATACAGCTAGATTTTGAAATGTATAGAACCCTGAGTCTAGAATAGGAGGATCTGAGTTCAAATCTAGTCACACACAGATACTAGCTAGCTGTGGGACCCTCAGCAAATCATTTAACTTCCATTTACTTCAATTTTCTCAATTGTATAATGGAGATAATGATAACACGTATCTCCTAGATAATCTAAAATTATATGATTATTTTGTCCAATTCGGTCTTTCCCCCAAGGGGACAATTTGAGCTCTGAAGAGTGAGCTGGCTTAAGCACAATAACAGAGCTGCACTAGAAACTAGGCTTGCTCACTATGGCTAAAAGCAAATAAAAATCAATACCTAAACGTAGTCTACATGTTTTATTCCAGATTTCTTTCTTTTTTTGCCATATGGGAGGGAGAAAAGAACAGAGGCATTTCTGTTCTTCACCCAACATCCGAGTCCATAAGAATATTCTGGCAGAAATGATTCAGTGCTTTGCCTAAGGGACACTAGATGCTGGAGGAAAGAGCGACATGATGAACAAGTCCTAAGGAAGGCCTGGAGCAGAGACTTGTCACCCCAAATGAAGATAGACCATTCTTAGAGAATAACTGAGTGAATCTGAACGGATCTCATTTTCTCTCTAAAACTTACCCATTTTATCAGGTCCAATTCAAATCTCAGTCATCTTAGATGACTCTAACTCTTCCCTCCCCGATCCCTGCCTTCTCTACATTCATTGTCTATGCTTTATTCTGGCAGAGCACGGGCATGAAGCCAGAAAAGACTTGGGATCAAATCTTACTTTGGATATTTAGTAACTGTTTAACCCTGAGAAGTCATTTTGTTTCTGTTTGCTTTAAATTTCTGAGCTGTAAAAATGGAGAAAAGAATACCTCTTTAGGTTGTTGTGAGAATTAAAGAACATTTGAAATGTCCTTTGCCAACCTTAAAGTGCCATATAAATGTTATCATTTTTGATGGAGCAGTCAAGTGGCTCAGTGGACGGAGCCTCAATCTGGAGTCAGGAAGATCTGAGTTCAAGCTTAAGATGCTTTACACTGTGTGATCTTAGGCAAGTCATTTAACCCTGATTGCCTGGTATTGAGGACCATCTCCAATAGTCCTGATTCATATCTGGTCCCTGGACCCAGATGACTCTGGAGGAGAAAGTGAGGTTGGTGACTTAGCACAGCCCCTTTATTCAAATTCAATTCATATGCTTGTCATGGGATCATCTCCCTGTGTCATGGTCTTCTTCAATAATGAAGGACAACAACAATCATTATTGCTAATAATAATTACTTTTAGGCATTTATTATTCTTGAATTCCATTTCCTTCATAAATGACTTGCTTCTCTTAACTATATGAGAAGCATACTAAGGCACTAAGGCCAGGGATCATATCTTATACTTTTTAAAACATCCACTGTGCCTAAGCACTGGTTGGACATGTAGAGACAATGAAAAAATACTAACATTCCTTATTTGTACAGAAACAAACCCACGTTGAGCTAAAAACCAATGTTTATTACTCAGTACCCAAATAAGCTTAGAATGAAAGCCTTTTTTTAGGGCAGGTACAATCAATACTTGCAAATTCAGTTTGTAGATTAACCTGATTTTTTATTTGTCCTCCTTTTCCATTAAATTTGGCCATTCTCTTTCTCATTAATACCTTCACCTTTCTGCATTTAGCAGACTCTTGGTCTGAATATCTGGGATCCCTCCCAACTCTGAGATTCTTTTGAGTTTAGGGTTGGCAAGGAGGAAAATAGCACCAAATAAAAACCGTTTGGCTGGGTATGATTAGGTCCAATAAATATGTGTTAACAGAAGAATTTCATAAGATCATATGGTTTAGAATGAGATTGGGTCTTAAGAGTTTGGTGGGACTCCTAGTCTAGTGGATTCTTTTTTTTTTTTTTAGGTTTTTGCTAGGCAATGGGGTAAAGTGGCTTGCCCAAGGCCACACAGCTAGGTAATTATTAAGTTTCTGAGGCCAGATTTGAACTCAGGTACTCCTGACTCCAGGGCCAGCACTCTATCCACTGAACTACCTAACTGCCCCATCTAGTGAATTATTAACCTGTATTCCATGAACTTAAAACTATTTTATGATAGTATTTCCATCCTTTGTAATCCTATGCATTTTATTTTAAGTATTTAAAATCATTCTTCTGAAAAAGGGTATATATATATATATATATATATATATATATATGTATATGTATATGTATATGTATGTATGTGTGTGTGTGTGTTTCACCAGAGTGTGAATCCAGGACACAGAGAAGGTTAAGGACTGTTGATCTTGCCTTACCTCCTTCACAAGTGTATATACATGTCTATTTGCATATGTATACTTGTTTATATAATGTATGTAATCTATATGAAGACATGTATATATATATATATATATATATATATATATATATATATATAATATTATACACATGGGTATGAATTTTTAAAGCACATTACTGCATACATCATTTTATTTCAGTCTCAAAGCAACCCTATAATTTAGGGCAGTACAAATACTGTTGTACCCATTTTAACAAGTTAGAAACAGAAACTTAGAGAGGATAAATGAATTCTCCATGGTAAAAGACCTTCTATATGTTTTTGATAGTATTTGAATACAGGTCGTCTTAACTACAAGTGTAGCACTCTATCCACCAAGTCACGCTATTTCTCTAAAGTGAAGGATGGTGAGAGGAACAGCTTGCCCAAGGTCACATCAAAAGTAGAGTTTAAATAATAAATGAATGGGGGGCAGCTAGGTGGTACAGTGGATAGAGCGCTGGCCCTGGAGTCAGGAGTACCTGAGTTCAAATCCGGCCTCAGACACATAATAATTACCTAACTGTGTGGCCTTGGGCAAGCCACTTAACCCCATTTGCCTTTCCAAAAAAAATTAATAATAAATGAATGAAAAAGCATCCCTTGCCTTAACTACTCAATGGTTTAGCCATCTGAATTGTTTTCCCATAGTCTTTACTGGAAATGGAGATTATAGAGATGGTTTAAGAATGAAATTAGAGAAAGGATTATCTTTGATGGCATGAATTTTCACAAGCATGATAGTCATTTATACTCATATAGCACCTGAAAATTAGCAAAGTATTTTCCTTCCTAACAACCCTGATATTTAAAGAGAACAGATATTTTTACCCCCATTTTAGAGATAAGGAAACTTAGATTTTGTGAGGTTAGGTGATTTGCCCATGACCAAGACAGGATTCAAATCTAGGTCTCTTGATTCTAAATCAAAAATACTTTCTATCATATCATACTACCTCCAAGACAAAAAAGAGCAAGAACTTTCATTCAATCAGTGTACAACCGGTCATCAATATGATGTGTAAGGCTATATAAAATCATTCACTGTAGATTTTTTATTTGACATAGTCCATTTTTTTTGATCAACTATGCCCCTACCTGGAGGCAGTTGGATGGTCTAGAGCAATAGTTCCCAAAGTATGGTCCAGGAACCCAGAAAGTCTCTGAAGCACTTTCAACAAGTTAAAACTATTTTCATAATTATAATGACTTCATGTTTCACTCTCATGTCCTACTTGAGTGTAGTTATCCAGAGGCTACATGACCTTTAAAGTAAAGATTTAGCTGTAAACGTGAAACTAAATTAACATCTCTCTGCAGAACTGTACTTTTGCCTTCCAGATGGATAAATCTCCAGATGAAGCTGGACTTTCTGTCTTGCTTGTATTTATTTGGTATCAATAGCAACTAATCAACTAATCATTGAAGGTCTTCTTTTATGCAAATAACTGACAACAAACACAAAGAGAACTGAAGTGGGGAATAACTTTTCTAGAATCTTGTGGTTTATACTTGAATGATTGGGGTGACATTTACACTAATGAAGCAAAAGCAGTGTTAAGTTAAACTGTTGGTACCTTGGCACAATCAAGGCAGTCATTGGATTCTTTCCCCACTACACCCTCAAAGTAAGAAATCAAAAGGCCAGTTGCACTTAAGGATTCCCTTGATAAAGCATTAAAAAGATTAATTTCATTAAATCACGACTCTCGAGTATACATCCTTTTAATATTCCACATTACAACATGGGAAAGACACAGAAAATCCTTCTTCTGCATACCAAAACATGAGGGTTTATTCAAAGATAAAGCATTTGTATGACTTGACTTAAAAGTTGAACTAACCACTTTTTTTCCCTCTCAAGAAATATTATTTTTATTTGAAAGAATGACAGCAGAGTCCTTGGGAGGAGTAGGTGCTTAAGAAATGTTGATTGGGAGGCAGCTAGGTAATGCAGTGGATAAAGCATCAGCCCTGGATTCAGGAGGAACTGACTTCAAATCTGGCCTCAGATACTTAATATTTACCTGACCTTAATATTTACCTAAATTTTTATTATTAATGTAATGTAATTAATAATTACCTTAATATTTAACCCCATTGCTTTGCAAAACAAAAAAAGGTGGTTGATTAACAGTCTATGGCTATTATGACTTGGATATTCAAGCACACATTTTCTGGAAAATGAATGAAGTCTGTCACTTCAAGGAAAACAACTGACAGTATTTGTTGCTAATGAAAAAATTCAAACTTCCAAGTGAAAAATAGATTTTTGTAAAACTTGGATCTGTCACTCTGAACCTAACAGCTTCCAAATACTTAAAGACTTTTCTGATGAGATCAGTAGTGATATTAATGAATGTGATTTTTTTGATACTGTATAATAAAATGTGACACATTTAGAAGATAGGCAAAATTCAGTGAACCAATATTTTCCAAATGACTAATTCATGACTTTGCAAAACCATGCATGGGCAAAAGATACACTCAAAGTGCGTGGTAGAATAATGTGTTTTAATATAACACATGAAAAGTGCATGACTATTGTTTCAGATTCTACATTACAATCAAGAAACTACTTGTACCAAAAAGATGAAATGCTATTTTGATGTTATTAAATTACTCCTCTCTTTTCCAACCACATCTGGAGGAGGCTGGATTTTCTTTATATACTTCAATCCAAACAACTCATCACAACAGATTTGATGTAGAAGATATGAGAATATAGATGTCTTAAATTTAACCAGACATTACACCTGTGCAAAATATGTAAACCAATACTATTATTCTCATTATTTTCTATTTTAGAAACAGTAATTTTTCTTATTTTTGTTAATATGTAATGAATTTATTATCTTATTTTAAATGAAGTAATATGTAAAGAGTTTAAACCTTTATCAGTTTAATTTCCAATTGATAAATATTAATAGATAATAACTCAAGTAGACAAAAGCTCTTTGGGGTCCTTAGTAGAGTATAAAGAGTATAAAGGGGTCCAGAGACCAAAGAAGTTTGATAACTGCTGATCAAGGCTGATTTTGGGAATTAACAAACTGTCTAGCTGCCTAGTAACTATTAAAAATTGCTTAATATTTCTCAGCTGGTTTTATGCATAGGTAGAAAGGTCAGTTGCTTACCTGGCATATGCCCTAAAATATATTCTCTTACCACTCCCAAACAACCTTATGACTTTTTTTTCCACTGGGGACACAATATTCTACCCTTAGAGTTTCATTTCCCCATGTTAAGCCACTGCTGCTGAATTTAAGGCATGCTCTTTGAAAATATAAATAGTTTTAGTAAAAGTAATATATTAAGTAATTATTTCCACCTTCAACTTTCAGAAAACTGGATAGAATATTCTTTCTCCTGGTGCAGGCAGGAGCATGTTTCCAGGAGAGGGAGTGAAATACAATGGCTATAACCTATATTTATTTTTGTTTGCTTGCTTATTATTTTTCATTTAACTCATTTTTCATTGGACAAGAATTTATTTTTTTCTGTTTCATTAAAAGAAATATAAAACTTTTATAACCAATATGCATAGTGACTTATATATAAAAGTAAGTACTATGTGCAAGGCATTGTGGTAGGCACTAGCTTGACAAGTTTTTGTTGTCAAAAAGCTTCAGTTCTATTGAGAGATATGACATGTACATAGATTTTTTTTGGCCAATTTTCAATAGATTCTATTCTCCAGAACAAGAAATCCATTTCCACTTGTTTACAATATGGATATAGTGCAATACTCACTTCTCCCTCTTTGCATGCATTTAAATTTTTAGACAGCCCAAATTACAAAGTAGCTTAAATGTTACTTTTAAACAGTTGCCTTGGCTACTAATTTGAGTTCTTCAATGTTTAGAGAGCTGTGTGGAATCTTTGTTCTGGTGTGTTTAGTTGACTACTTCAAAGGTGAGTCTAGAAGAAGCACCTCCAGATGGGGTTGCTCGACTTCAGGAATGACTCCTGCATATCCCCTGCACTCTGGTACAGTTTAGTAATGATAGGCTTGCAGACCGTCACCAATTCTTTCAGCTCATGTTTAAATTCTTCCTTCTCAATAGTTTACTTCTTATTTAGCCAGTTGCTTATTACATTACATTTGTCAAGGCTATTGTTCTTGATCAGTTTTGCCTTAGTTTCTCATTCTCTACTGCTGAAAAGCATAAAATTCAAGAGAAGTTGAAAGCATAAAATTCAAGAGAGTTCTTGGAATACAACTTGTCTTTCTGCTTCTCATCTTCAGTCTTCTATCTCTCAGTTTCCTGGACCATATGTTCAATGTCATCTTTGCTCAGTTGACCTTTATAGTTGGTAAAGGTGATCTTTTTCTCCTTGTCTATGATTTGAGCTATAGTAGACACCCTTAGAATGTTATTTGCATCAAGGTCAAATGTTACCTCAATCTAAGGAACACCCCTGGGGTAAGGAGGGTCTTGTGAACTCCAATTTGCCAAATAGGTTGTCATCTGTTGTCATTGCTCTCTCTCCTTTGCAAAATGAATAAGCACATGAAGCTGATAGAATGAACAGTAAGTTTTAATAGTTACTAGGCAGCTAGACAGTCTGTTAATTCCCAAAATCAGGTTTGTGTCTTCTTGGGAGAAATGGTGTTTTGCTAGAACTGTTAAAACTCATTTCTATACCAAGGGAAAGGGGAGTGACATTCAATAGCATCAAGTCCTGAATATCCCATTTTATCTCCAGACAAATTGACAGCCGGGATGGTTGAATCAAAGGCAACAGACTCATTAGTATTGAGATTCTTTTTGAGCTCCTTGTTACTGAAAAAGTCCTGTAGAAGTTTCTGGATTTGGGGCATATGTGTGGAACCACCCACCAAGATAATGAATCTGTGATTCATCTCATTTGGCATCTCCCTCAGAATTTTTCCACAGGGTATAGTTTGCCACAAAAGAGGTCAATATTCAGCTTTTTAAATAGTCAGGGTGATAGAGATATAGAAGTTGATAAATTTATAGAGGAAATTGATCTTAATATTAGCCTGGGTACTGGAATAGAGGGTACTCTTTGTACATTTGTAAGTGGCACACAGTTAGTTGGACAGTCCTCTTATTCTCACTGATGTCCTTCTTGTACTTTCTTTTTTTATTTTAATTTTTTGTTTTTTCCCTCCTTCTTGTAATTTTGCTTGAAGTCAGCAATAAAAAGGTTGATCATGTAGTTGTCAAAGTCCTTCCTCTCAAATAGGTATCTCCATCAAAATATTTGAGTTTAAAAAAAAATGTTCATCTTCAATGGTAAAAATGGAGACATTTAAGATACTACCTCCAAAGTCAAAGATCAACGTATTTCTCTTGGCATTGACATTTTTGACCAAGTCATAAGCAATAATAGTAGAGTTGATTCACTGATAATTCAGAACACATTGAGACCAGAATCTTTGGTAACCTGCTGTTGGAAATGGTTGAAGGTGGCTGGCATTATGGTGATAACATTTATGATAGTCACCCCAAGGTAAGCTTTGTCAATCTCATTTTGGTCAAGACTACTGAAGATATTTCTCCTTCATCTCACTTTTGTACCACATTTAGATTTTAGATCTATCCACATCATTCACCACTGTGAACAACCAATGCTTCATGCCCAATTATACACTTACATAATAAACTCTGCAAAAATCAGAATCTGTGTTGAGGATGTTCATTGCAACTTGATTGTGTACAGCATTAACAAACATTTTTGAGTTGGTGAAGGCAAAGTAGTTTGGCATCATTCTGTTTTCTTGGACATTAGCAATGATCTCCATTTTCTCATGTTGAAAGATTCCACATAGGGATAAGAATACATTAGAGTGTAAGCTCTGGGAGGCCAGGGATTAACTTTGCTTTCTTTATATGCCTGACATTTAGTATAGCATCTAGAAAATAAATCAATGCTTTTTGATTGATTAAAAAGACTAAGGTACTGAAAAGCCACTGGTGCTAAATGATGTTTGTTTTTGTTCTTCATTTTCAAAGAAGACCATAACATCAGGGAGGTGATGCCATGACAAGCACATGAATTGGATTTGAGTGAGAGGTTGCTGTGTTAAATCACCAGCCTCACTTTCTCCTCCAGAGCCATCTGGGTCCAGTTGCCAGATATGAAACAGGATAGCCCTGGATATGAGGCAATCAGGGTTAAGTGGTCACACAGCTAGTACTCTACCCACTGTGCCATCTAGCTGTCCCAGTGTTAAAAAGCATATCAAGATGAATACTAAAATCAAGAAAGATGAAGATACTGAGTAGACTGGGAAAGCGAATTATGAGTCAAACATTGAATTCATTGAGAAGGGAATGAGAATGACTTAGAAGTTCATAGATGAAAGCAACAAGGATCCACTGGACAATGTAAACTTCAAGGGAGGCAAGGGTTGCTGAAAGGAAGAGTCTAGAACTAATTGGAAGTAAGTAACATAACAATTCTTTCACCTGATCTGGTATGTTGGAGAATTTGAGGAAAAGTGCTTCTACTACTGGAGAGTATGACAAAGGTATATTTACAGTTTTGGGAGAGTCATATTTCTATAAGTGAGTCCATCAGAAAGAGATGCCAAGGGTAGCTCAGTGGTGCAGTGGATAGAGCACTGGCCCTAGAATCA
This sequence comes from Macrotis lagotis, assembly GCF_037893015.1. NCBI lineage: Eukaryota > Metazoa > Chordata > Mammalia > Peramelemorphia > Peramelidae > Macrotis > Macrotis lagotis. Next base: position 582,715,597 of record NC_133666.1, read on the forward strand.
GTAAGACCTGAGTTAAAATCCCACCTCAGACACCAGCTGTGTAATACTGGGCAAATCTTAATTCTGATAGCCAGAATGGAAGGAAGGAAAAGAGGAAAGAAGAAAAAGACATATAGGATGAAGCGAAGTTTAGTAATAAAAATCAGAGGAAAGAATGGGAGGATAGGGATTACAAAAATGATTAAGTTGTAAAAGACTAAAAATGTATGGCTCAAGAGACGAAGGCCATCTAAGGGGCCATGTGGTACAACCTCTTCATTTTATAGATGAGAAAACTGAGGTCCAGAGAGTTTTAGTCCCAAATATATAAGTTTTTATAGGTAAGATTCCAGAGACATGCTTTTTCCCCCCTCTGCTATATTATTTTCACGTCTCCAGATGATGAAAAAATCACAAGGATCTGAGAAGCAAGAGGTAAAAACTTGCTAGTCACTTGACAGTGGGAGCACCAAATATGGATGTTTGTAAACTTAATTATCCTCAGAATTCTAATTAGAATATTGGTGGGAGAGGGCCTCTGTCCATGGTGTCTCCCAGGTGGAATTTCCTATTTGTTAAGAGCAAAGGTTGGGGTGCCAATGGTAATGGCAAAGATGATGGAAGCCCTTGATTTTTCTGTTTTTCTCCATTATAGTCCTTGTGGTGGACCAGGGTTATGAATCAAAATTAGAAATTGGAAGAAGCAAAAGCATCTACTTTTCATTAACCAGGTAGTATTTGCTCAGGGGCAGCTTCAGGCATCCAGATATCATTATAGAGCATACCTCAGAATGTCAGATCTGTTCACAATATACTCCATAGATACCCAGAGGAGAAACAGAAAAAGGAGGCTGTTCAAAGACAAACTTTATCTTTTATGTTATTTTGTATGTAGCTGGCACTAATAATTATGATGAGCAGCAGTAAACAAAGCACTGAGCTTGCAATCAGGAAGAACTGAGTTCAAATTAGACTTCAGATACTTATTAGCTGTTTAATCCTGGGCAAATCACTTAACCTTGTTTGCCTCAGTTTCTTTATCTTAAAGAATTTGGAGAAGGAAAGGACAAACCACTTCAGCATCTTTACCAAGAAAATTCCCAAGAGTCAGACACAACTGAAACAACTAAACAACAATTTATCTATAGATATTCACAGAATTTAGGACACTTTAGTTCAATACGCTCATTTTTCAAATGAAGAGACTATAAAGGGGAAATGACTTGCCTATAATAACATAGGTAATCTATAGAAGCCCAGGATTCACTCCCAGGTTCTCTAGTTTCAAAGCTAGAGCTTTGCTATCTGTGTCAGACAGCATTTAACTCAACACCTTTAGTCTTCTAGATGCAAAAGATGAGATTGAGAGAAGTTAAGAGATTTGCCTTAAGTTCACACAGTATAAAGAAAGACCCCTTTTTTTCTGATGCTCAGGTTAGCAGTCTTTCTACCTTAATGTCACAACAATAGGACATCACAGTGTCTAAGGACTCAACAAGTTTGTACCTAACAGTCATCCTTTAAGGAATGCAATGAAAATATTATCCTCATTTTACAGATGAGGAAACTGACATTCAATGAGTTCAGTGACTTTCCCAAACTCACATTTGATATCAATTCTTCCCATTTCAGATTCAGTGTTCTTTCTATTCCATCTCACTAGGAGGGCAGCACCACATTTGGGTATACTTGGGTCCTAAATTAAAAATCTTCCAATGAACTATCTTTGTTTTTGCATGCCCCATCACAACTCTCAGGATCCCCATCCTCTAAAATTCCTGTGCATGCCCCTTTGGGCCGTAGGGACCCTCCCACCATACTGCCTCTTCAAAAAAGCTGGTCAGAACTTTTGCACACAGCTAACTTAAAAAAAAAAAAGCATCCAAGGCCAGAGTGGATATAAACTCTTGTGTCCTTCTTCTAGTCCTACTTTCTGCCGAAGAGACAACATAGCACTACCTTGAAAATGTCACGAGTGCCGATGTGGTCACTGCCACATGGCAGTGCCTGAAGGTCTTAAATCTAATGTTACTCAACAGCGGGCCTGGAAGTCAACTTCCCTTTGGTAATAAAAGCCATTACCTGACTGTTTAAACATCCCAACTTTCCTCCCTATTTCACAGTTCATAAAGCACCTTTATGATGTGGAGGGACTTTTTTAAAGGAAGATATAAGACAGCATGGGTTTCTTTCCCCCCCTTCCTTGATTGCTTATTACTTCCCAGAAGCCATGAACTGGTGATATTGGAACACTGTTGTTCTAATTGCCCACTTCTATTAGGATGCCAACGCACTGGGCCTTGTCCCGACCCCCCCCCCCCCCGGCCTTCACCTCTTTTCTTTTCTTCCATGGTCTCGCTGTGGGTCTGGCATCAGCACCGCTGGGGCTGAGGTTAATGCGTACATGGTACAACTCATTAACTGCACATTAGTATCAGAGCCAAGAATCAACATGATTGATCCAACAATATGTTTGGGCTTGGGTCAGAGTCTCAGCTGAGGACTCATAGAAGCAGAGGTCAGCAGCCTGGCACCGGTATGAACACATTTCTTTCAAAGTAGCCATTGGGGAAAGTGACTAATATGGGTCCTCATTAAAAATTGAGTATAGGAAAAAAACCCTTTGGAGGCCCTGTGAGCCTCTGCTGTGATCAATTTGCTTTTCAACCCTTGTGAAGAGTTTATATGGCATGCCACCAAGACAGCAGAGGGCCATAAGTCAGAATGCCATAATCAAATTTCCAGGAATCAAATACCACTTGGTTGGTATCAAAGGGAGCTGAGTGACTTTGTGAGCAGAGATAATTTCATAGGGACTGGAGAAGAGCCCTTAACTCCAAATGTTTTCTGTCAGGAGAACAACATAAGCCAGTTCTCATTTTATGAGAAGGAAGATGATGTGAACAAATTTTATGAGAAGGAAGATGATGAGAGCCAATTTCTTCCCTAGTCATGAAATGAATCTCAACAAGCATTCAATCAATCAGCAAATATTTATTAAATATCTGTGCTATATAATGGAGAGGATAAATTTGGGTGATACAGAAGCAAAGGAATAAAGAGGAAATGGATATCTCTCCTTTTATTGGAGAGGTGGGGGATTGTGGAGGTGGAATGCTGCATGTCACTTGGCTGTTTATTTTTCTGTTACAAGAGAAGGTGGAATGGGTAGAAGTGTGTGAAAGGAATGAGGAACAGGAGGAAACGAAGAAAGAAAGACTTCAGAGAAGGAAAGAAGATCAATCTTAGATAAGTTCCCAGCAAGGGAACTAGAGAAGTTTATTGGAAAGTTGCAGAATAAAGTGTTATGTTAGCCCTTAGACACAAAGTAGACAAAACAATTGGGGATGTTCTTGAACAATGCAGAATTTAACTTGGATTTTACAGAATTTAGTTAAATGTAGGCAGAGAGAGAGCAACATTACCAGGAAGAGTGAAAAGAGCCCAAGCAAAGATGTGGCTGAGGGTGCAGGTGTTTGTTTAAGACTGGAATATAACGGGTAATGTGAGTAATGAGATTACAGAGATACAGACTTTCTGATTCCTACATACCTTTCCAACCTCATTTCAAATTTTTCCTCTTCCAGTACTCTCTGTTCCAGTAAGATAGGTCTCTTAGCTATCTACATTCTAGCTGCCTCAATGAAAGTGTTTTCCCAGGTTTGGAGAGCATTCTCTTCTCACTTCTGCCTTATATACATTTCTATCTCCCCAATGTAATATAAACTTCTCATGGGCATATATATGGAGCTGTGAAAAGGCTAATGTAATGGCTAAAAGTCATTGAGTCCAATTCTCTCATATTCCAGGTAAGGAAACTGAGGTACACTGAGGGAGAGTGATTTATGCAGGGTTATACATATCTGAGAATTTGAATTCAAGTCTTCTCAAAACCCAAACTAGTAATTTATTCTCTACACCACTGGCTGCCTCTCTTGAGGCAGGGGCTAGAACTTTGCATTCCTAGCACTAAGCACATTTCCTTATATGTAGTTGATACTTAATGTTTGTTGAAACGAATTGAATTTCAAGAATTTCTGCAATCACTATCCCATAACACATTTTACAAGTGCTGCTCACACATTACTGTTCATTTTTACTTTAAGATTTTAAACCTTGGCTGGTATAGAACAATTTCTGCATGAAAAAAAAAAGGCTCTCTTTAGTCTATAAAGCTGCTTATGTCTCATGGATAATTTCCACTTCTAAATTATTGACTATCAGTCAATAATATTTATTAAGTCCCTAGTATGTGTTAGGTGAGAAGACAGTGTAGTGGAGTCAGGAAGACTCATCTCCCTGAGTTCAAATCTGTCCTTAGATATCCATTAGGTAACATAGCTAGTCACATAACCTTGTTTGTCTCAGTTTTCTCATCTGTAAAATGAGCTGAAGAAGAAAATGGCAAACTCCTCCAGTATCTTTATCGAGAAACATGTGGAATTCAAAAGCTTGCAAGAGAAAGAATATAGAAAACTATCTTTGTGTGTAATTGGAAAAAATAAATAAAAATTGAAAAGAAAAAAGAAAAAACCCTGGGTCACCAAGACAAAATAATGTGCTAGGCACTGGGCTGAGGCCAGGGTTACAAACACACACATACAAAAGACAGTCATTACCCTTAACAAGCTTACAATCTAATGAGGGAAAAACAAGAAATCAAAAGAAGCTAAAAAGTGAGGAGCGGAGGAAGGACCAGATGCTAATATTCTCTTACTATCAATTTCACTTTTTTAAATGACAGAATACTAAGGTAAACTAGCATGGTCAATGGTTTTAGTGATTATTCCTAAGTCAATACTTATGACTTAGGTCAATTTGGGTCTTTTTCTTTTGCTTAAAAAAGCAAAACAATTCCTCCTTGTGTTTAAAATTACAAAGCATGTAACCTTTCCTCTAGAAAATCAAAACAAAAAGCTCTCCATTTTTTCTTAAAAGGTCAGACCAACCAAAGTATCTGATTTATTAGAATGATTCAGAGACACTGTTTTTATTTTCAATCAAAACATTTTCTTGGCAAAGTCACGTAAATCCTTTTCCACCATGACTACCACCAGACCCGCACAACACAATCAGTATTGTTTCTTATTCTGCTGCTGCCTCCCGCAAGAGTGTATGGTGAAGGGAAGATTGTACAGTGTTGGATCAAGGACAGCTGAAAGGGACTTGAAAGATGTTTTAATCCAACAGACAAATCTTACAGATGAATGAATGGATAACCAGAGGAGTGAATTAACTCTATCATTGCCAGGCTGCAAAGAATGAAAAATAGAGAAGAAAGAAGTGGAGACATCTATTGTACAGTTTTCTTAAGGAGTTTAGCCACAAAAGAGGGGAAAGATAAAGGATGACAGACATAGGAGATGAATTAATTAAATTAAGAATTGAAGATGTGGTAGAATATCATTTCCTAAGGACCAATCTAGTTTTTCTTCTAATACTATGCTGAAATTCAGGACATTTTTAGTCAAAGATTTAAGGATGTATTGATTTTAAAAATATATTTGTACTGATACTTTTTGTTTTTATATTACCCAAATTTTTCATATCTACTTATTCTGCCCTAACCTCTCTGCTGGTTTCCAGTCTAGCATCTCCAACTGCCTTTCAGACATCTTGAACTTCATGTCCTATAGAAATCTTAAACTCAACAAAAATTGAACTCACTATTTTTCCTCTTAAACACCCCCCCCTTCAAATTTCCTTATTACTGTCAAGGGTACCACCAGTCTCCCAGTCTCCCAGGCTCAAAACCTAGCCATCATCCTTAATATCTCACTAACTCTCACATTCATATCCAGTCTGTTGCCAGAACTTTGCAATATTCTTGAATATCTCACCTTCTTTCCTGATATTGGCATCACCCTGGTTCAGACCCTTATCACCTCATATTTAAAGCTCTGTTTAAGAGATGGATTGCCACAAGTCTCTCCTCCCTCAAACCCATCCTCCACTCAGCTGTCAAATTAGTGTTCCAAAAGTGAACATTTTCTGAACATTTTTTCTTACTGTCCCCCATATCTGGAATTCTCTCTGCCTCCTGTCTTCCTTCAAGTTCCAACTAAAATCCTACCTTCTACAGGAAATTTTTCCAATTCTTCTTAATTCTAGTGCCTTCCCTTTGTGAGTGATTTCCTAATTTATTCCATATGTAGCTTGTTTTAAAATTTTTGTTTGCTTATTTTCTCCCCCATTAGGTAGTAAGCTCCTTGAGGACAGTGACTGTCATGAGTCTTTTTGTATCCTCAGTTTAGTACCTGACTCATGGTAGCTATTAAGAAATACTGATTGATTGACAATTTCTCATATTATCTCCCTTGACAGGGAGCTGCCCCTTTGAAGGAAGAAAAAAATTTTCAGTAAAACTATCCCACACAAGACATTTTCTTCAGTGTTACCTTTTTAGTCCCCCACCAACCACTAGTAATGAATATCAGTAGCTTTTCATAGCTTTTCTTTAAGTCTAGGCTTAATTTTATAGATTTTGTTTCAAAGCTAGGTCTGCTAGCTTCAACTTTGCATCAGTTTACATATCTACCCTTGATTTTTACATCATTAAATTCATAGATTTTTAGACCATAATAATATTCCATTACATTCATGAAACATTCATACCACCATGGCTAGGTGGACCTGGAGTCAGGAAGACCTGAGTTCAAATATGACTCTAGCTGTTGGACCCTAGGCATGTCACTTAATCTCTGTGCCTTAGTTTATTCATCTGCAAAAATGGGAATGATAATAACATTTACCTCCCAGGTTTGTTGTGAGGATGAAGTAAGATAATAATATTATTGGTATTATTGCAACTTGTTCAGTTATTCCTCAATTGAGGAGCATCTCTTCAATTTCTAATTCTTTGCCACCATGAAAAGAGGTACCATAAATATTTTTTTAAAATAAACAGACTTTTTCTCCTTTATCATAAAAGGTCTTGGGGTGGCTAGGTGATGCAGTGGATAGAGCACTGGCTCTGGAGTCAGGAGGACCTGAGTTCAAATCTGGCCTTAGACACTTAATAATTACCTAGCTGTGTGGCCTTGGCAAGCCACTTAACCCCATTGCCTTGCAAGAAAAAAAGAAAAAAAAAGAAAAAAATCCTAAAAGGTCTTGTGTCATTCACTGATTATGTAATATGTGTTCAAATTGCTTCTCCAACAAAGTTATGAACAGGAGAATGACACAATTTAAGAATTTTTTTTTTATCCTCATCTATCCCTGAGTATGCTCCAGGTACTCAATCACTACTTGTTGAATTGAATCAAAATAAGATAGCTCTGACCAGCAGCTGCTTGTCCAAACTTCAGCTAAATACCTCGGCAAGTGCATTTCAGCAAAATTCTATGTTTAAATTGCATTACATGTTACGCTCATGCATGTATGTATGTACACAAATCTCTCTATATATATAGGAATCTCATATTTTGAGTGGAAGAATGTTTGCATTCATCCAAAGAAATAGGAAAAAAGAGAGGTGGGAGGGTAGAGGAAGGTCAAAAGTGGCTATTTATTTGTTGCCAATTTGGGAGTTTTTGAAAAGTAATAGAACTCTGTTGGGGGCCTAGGTATCTGGTATGTAGGAATGCTAGAGACAACATGCCCTGAAAATTTCATCTTTATTTGATTTCTTTTCCCCAACAAACCTCCTGTCATAACTTGACTGATCAACATTTCATCATCTTCTCTTCCCTTTTCATCCACTAAGGGAGGAAAGGACAAAAAGCTAAGGAAATGAGGAGGGGGGGAGGAAAAGAACTGACAGAAAACTCACAGGAGATATTAATTAATATTGGAGAGTGGGGTGACAAGGTCATGCCTTTCTTTTGAAAGCTCTGTTAATAATACAGTTGAAGAATGATTTAGTGCTAGTGACCAAGCAGCTAGGAATTCAAACAGGAGATGGATGGGTACAGAAGTAGCAGCAATACTAAAGGGGAAGGGAATAGGCACTTATATAGTGCCTATCATGTGCTAGGCATTGTGTTAGACATTTATAAATATTATCTCATTAGATCCTCACAGCAACCCAAAGATGTTTTATTTTGTCTCTTTTTTAACAGTTGAATAAACTGAGATATAGTTAAGTGCCTCAAACTAGCAATTGTCTAAGATCAAATTTGAACTCAGATCTTCCTGACTCTAGAATTGTGCAAGTAGCTGTCTTTAACCATATTGGTGAAAGTAATCATTTTATTGCTCCTAGTAGAAAAAGTATTTAGAAATCAAAATTTAAAACTACCTGTCTCTTGCTTGGTATATAGTAAATACTTGATTTTTCTTTCATTCGTTCATTCATTCTTTAACTACTGGAATATATCTCAATGACATTTACTTTCATGTATTATTAATAGCTGACATATAACTAGAACCAAGCTCTCTTTAGAAACACTCCTCTGCTTCTCTCACTAGCTTTTCTTTCTCCTCCTACACTCTAAATTTGAGCATTTTTCACAATTCTGTCAGTAGGTTTCTTCTAGACTTTCTGTACATTTTCCCCTTAGATTTCTTCTTCTTCACTTCTACAGGAGAGGTAATGTGATATAATGGAAAATTTATTTCTGGTAACTTTGAGCTAGTCACTTAATACCAGCCCTCCCCCTTTCCCCACTCAGGGTCTTAGATTCTCTATCTGTCAAATGAGTGATTTGGATTAGATTCCTTTTTTTGAAGAACAATAATACATGATTTATTAGAGAAATGCTGCTTTTAGTCATACAAAAAAAATCCATTCAAAATGACAAGAAGTTCCATACTACCCAGCAAAGTGAATTGACTTTAGACAAGTGGACCTTGCATTAAAGCATTGAATGTCATTTATTGGAAAGCATTCAAAAGGTGAAAATTATTTTTGGGGGGAAAGCATCTTCATTTTTATTAGATTAAGTTCTCCCACCCATGCTTTTTTTCATTTGTTTATTTATTTTATATTTGTTGTGAGAGTAATCATAAACCCCCCCTCCCCAGCAAAAAAGATGAAAAACCTCAAGAATAGTGAGAGAGAAAAGAAAAGTGTACTTCAATCTGTGTTCAGATTCCAATGGCTCTGTCTCCAGGATGAGTTGCCTCCCCCATCATAGCCGCTAGAAAAGTTGCTTCAAGATTTTCTCCACAGTTGCTATAACAAGCTGTATTTCCCCACACCGTATTCCTCCCCACCCTCATCTATTACGTTATCTCTCTCTCCTTTCATCCTGTCCCTGTTCGGAAGTGTATTGAATCTGAGTACCCTCTCTCATCATCTTTCCTTTCTTCTATCACCTATTCCCCCCTTCCCTCCCCCCATTCCCCCTCATCCCATCCCTTTCCTCTCATTTTTCTCTACAGTAAGATAGATTTCTATACCACATTAAGTGTGTATGTTATTTCCTCTCTGATCCATTTCTCATGAGAAGGCTCACTCATTCTCCCTCACCTTCCCCCATTGCACTGAAAAAGCTTTCTGTGATTCTTATGTGAAATATCTTAGCCCCTTCTTCCTCTCCTTCCCTTCCTCTCAGTATGTCCCTTTAATCACCCATTGACTCCATCTTTTTACTGTATTATACCATTATATTCAGATCCTTCCTGTGCCTTGTCTATATATATGCTCCTTCTAACTGCTCTTATGAGAAAGTTCATATGAGTACAAACAGTTCAACATCATTAAGCTCCTCATAGTTAGTCCTTCTCATCCACCCCATCTATGCTTCACCTGAGTCCTGTACTTAGAGATCAAACTTTCTGTTCAGCTCAAGTTGTTTCAATAGGAAAGTTTGAAAGTCCCCTGTTTCATTGAAAGGTCCATCTTTTCCCCTGAAAGAGGATGTTCAGTTTTGCTGGGTAGTTGATTCTTGGTTGTAAATCAAGATCTTTTGCCTTCTGGAATATCTTATTCCAAGCCCTGTGAGACCTTAATGTAGATGCTGCCAGATCCTGTGTAATCCTGAATATAGAGCCAGGGTAGTTGAATTGTTTGTTTCTGGTAGCTTTTAGTATTTTCTCTTTGACTTGGGAGTTTTAGAGTTTGGCTATAATATTCCTAGAAGTTTTTCTTTTGGGATCTCTTTCAGGAGGTGATTGTGAATTCCCCCAATTTCTATTTTACCCTCTGATTCTAGGATCTCAGGGCAATAATTTTGCTGTATTATTTCTTGAAAAATGAAGTCTAGGCTCTTTTCCTGGTCATGACTTTTAGGTAGCCCAATAATTTTTAAATTATCTCTCCTGGATCTGTTTTCAAGGTCAGTTGTTTTTCCAATGAGATATTTCATATCTCCTTTTCCAGCTGGCCAATTCTGCTTTTTAAGGCATTCTTCTCCTCATTTGCTTTTTGTGTTTCTTTTTCCATTTGGCCTAAACTGGTTTTTTATCTGTTATTTTCTTCAGTATTTTTAAAATTTCTTTCACCAAGCTGCTGACTTGTTTTTTATGATTTATCTGCATTGCTCTCATTTCTCCTCCCAATTTTTCCTCTACCTCCCTTAATTGCTTTTCAAAATCTTTTTTGAGCTCATCCATAGACTAAGCTCATTTTCTATTTCTCTTGGAGGTTTTGGAAACAGAAGCTTTAATTTTTGTTGTCATTTGAGTAGGCATTTTGATCTTCCATAGGACCAAAGTAATTTTCTATGGTCAAATTCTTCTTTTTCTTTTGTTTGTTAATTTCCTCAACCTATGCTGATTTACTGCACTTCCAAGGCTTTGGGGGGTGTTGGGGACAACCCACAGGGACTTTAATTCCTCCAGGGTCTTATGAGAGGTCCTGACTACTCTCTTGCCTGTGTTCAGGCCCTCCCCTCTGCCCTGGAGCTGTGAGGAGGATCCCTGCTTGGCTATGGTGGTATTGTGGGGGCCCAGACTGTGACTTGGATCTGAGTGTGGGTAAACAGCTGAGTCCTGAACTAAGTAGAGCAGAGAGACCTCTGCAGTCTCCCCGATCCCCTTACTGTCTATGGGCTGAAAACTCTGGATGTGCTGGGTGAGTCTGTTGACTCTCGCTTCAGGTTCTCGCTGCAGGGCTGCTCTGAGGCTGGCTCTTGAGGCTGTTGCTCCGCTCTGCCCTCACTCTGGTGTGGCAGAATTCTCTCACCACCCCTTCCAGCTATCCCCAATGATCCCTGGAACAAGAGGTCTGGAAACTGCCGCCTCTAACACAGACCCAGGTACCTGCACTGTGGCTGTGACTGTGACTGTGGCTTTTTCCAACCCCCGGTCCTGGTGGAACAGATCTTTCCTGTGGAACTTCTAAGTTTTCTTGAACTGGGAAAGTGTATCACTCAGTCTTTTTGTGGGCACTGCCCCTCTAAAGTTTGGCTTGAGTCATAATTTGGCGGCTTTTGTATTTTTTTTAGAATGAGTTTACAGAAATTCCTGCCTTCACACCACCATCTTGGTTTGACTCTGCCCCACCCCATGTTGGATTAGATTCTTTCTGATTTCCTCTGTGATTCTTTCCAGTTTGAGAACTATCCCATGATCTCTAAGATCCAATTTTCTCTATTACCTGTTGATGTTCACAAATCTATAGCTATAAACCTAACCTTTTTATTTTTCCCCAGGCTATATTCTTCAATTTCCAACTATCTTCGCCTACCTCAATGCCAGGTTACAAACTTGAACCTCCAAATACCTTCTGAGCATTTCCAATCAGATGTTCAATTACTGACTTCAACTTAACATTTTTCCAACCAAACTGGAGAAGGTGACATTTACTATTTCAATAAGTAGACAGAAGGAAGGGCATTCTGGTAACAATAGCTAACATTTATAAAATATTCTCAATCCTCTCAACTTCCTTATTACATTAAGAACACTCCTATCCTCTCAGGGCCAAGGGCTCAAAATTTAGGTATCATTCTTAACTCCTCATTTTCTCTTATACGTTCCTCACTCTGATCTGCAGCCAAGTCCTATCAATTTTACCTTAATAACAGCTCTCCTATATATTCCTCTTCTCTCAGTTGGTATCTTAGTTGCAGGTCCTTATTATCTCCCACCTGCACTATTGCAACAACCTTTGGTTGATTTTCCTGCTTTGAGTCTTTCCTTATTTTCCATTCAGCTGTCAGTTTAACTATCTGAAATAGAGATTTGATGATGCTATTCCATCTCCCCATCCAATATATTCCAGTGATTCTCTGTCAGCTCCAAAATCATAAATAAAATGCTCTCTTTGGCATTCAAACCTTTTACCAACTGACACCACCCTACATTTCCCATTTTCTTTCATCTTACCTTTCCCCCCACCCCACACAAATTATTCTCTCTGTTACTCCTCACCAATGATGGAATATCTCTAGGCTGCAAGTATTTTTCCAAGGCTGTTTCTCAGCCTGGTATAGTCATTATCTCCACCTCCTGACTCACCTGTTTCAAGTTCCAATTACAATCCTATTTTTCACAAGAAGCCATGTAATATCTCTTAATGCTAGTGTCTGCTCTCTTTTGATTATCTCCAATTAATCCTTCATATAGCTTGTACATAGTGGTTTACATGTGGCTTTTCCTCTTTAGACTATGACTTCCTTGAAAGCATGGACCTTTTTATGTTTCTTTGAATACCCAGGCTTAGCCCAGTATGTGGTGCAGAATAGGTACATAATAAATGCTTATTGACCTACTACCTTCCCTGCAAGACTGAGTGATTGATATCATTTACCCCAAGACTCTCATTGGAATAACCCATCTCTCATTATAGTATTCATTCTCCTATTATTTGTTAATTAATCAGATTTTATTCTCACCCCTATGAGTTCCCACTATTCAAAAGATGTGTTCTTTTGGGCAAATCACTTAATCATGTTTGCCTCTGTTTCTACATTTATCAGAAACGATCTAAAGAAGGAAATGGCAAACTACTCCAGTATCTTTGCAGAGAAAACCCCAAATGGGGTCATAAAGAGTCTGAAATGACTTAAAAACAAGATACTTAAGTTATCTATATACATCTTATCTTTGAGGTCAATGAGTTTTGTTTGTCTAAGATCAAAATTTTTTTAACATTATTGTATATTGCTTCTTTCTTCTTCTATATGGTCCTTCATTTCAGTATATTTGAATTCCCTATCATTATTCTTTCTTTTGTTTCTTTGAAGAGACCCCACCATGGATTCAAGGTTTACTTTTATTTCTTATTTTGGCAATTATTTCTGCCTTGCAAGCTACAAGATACTTATTTTTGTATTGAACAATTTGGGGAACAATTCTCTGTGAGAGAAATGAAAATTATTTCTTTTTTAGGTTAATAACCAATTATTGAATTAGAACTAAAGGGTTGTTTTAATTCCTCATTCAGAAATCAACCATTGTGGGAGATCTTGGGTAAGACTTACCCAGCCAGGATGACTAAGAGCTAATCAAAGAAAATGAAGAAATTCTAAGTTTAGGTGAATTGCTAGATTCTTGCTCATTGTGTTTATTCAGACAGGTCTAGGAAAATGCAGTCTCTCTTTTGTCAGATCAGTGATATGGATATCAATAAGTCTCTTTGACCAAGCTGGGTGATTAGTGTCATATACCCCAATAAATCCACCTTTTCTTATAATATTCATTCTCATTACTTGTTAACCAATCACAGTTGAGGTCCCCCCCCCCCCGTGTACCTCCTTTTCAAAAGATTATAAATATCAAAGGCTTGATAGACTCTGTCTCTTTGCACACAGGGAAATAATGAACCTATTTTGCTGACTACTTTCTAGACATAGTTAATAAAATTGATTAGAATTTACTCAGAGACTCTGTCTCTTGGAAATTTTGACTTGTCACACCTGATGTGGTTCCATATCTTCTTTTTGTTTTGCAAAGCAAATGGGGTTAAGTGGCTTGCCCAAGGCCACACAGCTAAGTAATTATTAAGTGTCTGAGACTGGATTTGAACCCAGGTACTCCTAACTCCAGGGCCGGTGCTTTATCCACTGTGCCACCTAGCTGCCCTGGTTCCATATCTTCTTGACAACACAACTGAAAATGACTCAACAACAACAACAGAAAATCATGATGACTTTAACCTCTATTTTGTCTTTGTTTATGCTTTACATTTTTCTCTTATTTTATTGGTCTCACTGGCATTTCTAAATCTATAACAAAGCTTGGCCCTGAAGAAGAGATATGTAAATGTAGCTCCTTTCCCTCCTTGAAGAGGTGGAGAGTTATATGTACACAGCTTATATTTTTGTACCTGGCTTATGCGTGGGTTAGTTTGAACTGGTTAATTTTTTTTCCCTTTTTCTTTTTCCTTTTCTGGGTAGGGTAGGGAAGATATACTAGGGAATGAAGATAATGTAAAAATAAATAAAAGATATTTAAGAAAAAATGTTTCTTACAAATTTCAGGAGAAAAAAATTTCAGAAGGACAGGGCAATGGTAAAGAAGCACAGCCCTATGGGACCAGTCATGAAAAAGCAGGCTTGGATCCTACAATTCAGTACTGTGAAATGAGAAGCCAAGCACACTCTGAGTGAAACAGTTAAGCTCTCAATTACTTTCCATGAAAGACTGAGGTATCCCCTTCTTGCTGTGTTGGAGAAATTGAAGGCCTAATTGGGACATGGTGAAATAGCCTGGGGTCTTCTGCTGTGATGAAGCTGCAAGAATAGAGAAACTACCAAGAGAATGAAATCTTGGAGGAGGCATTGAGGGATTAAGTGAGAATGTTTGCTATTTACATGACTTTGCTGTTATTTGTCTTGCATTTCTATTTTGATTATGACATCCTTTTTGGGATTACTATCTCGTGTGTGTGTGTGTGTGTGTGTGTGTGTGTGTGTGTGTGTGTGTGTGTGTATGTGTGCGTAACTTAGGCTTGTAAAATCAAGTTGGGAAGGAGAGGAAAAGGGGCTCATGAGCAATAGAGTCAAGAACACAAAAAAGTTCTAGGAGCATCTTTACAACATTCAGCAGTGTGACAAATGAACATCTCATTCTTGGTTCTGCTCTACTTCCTTATCAGTGACTTTGTCTACTTAAAATGACTCTGCCAAAGGGCTCTGTCTCCTGATTGGTGATTCCCTGACCAGGATTGCCATTTCATGAGAACTAACAATCATTCAATTCACTCCCCAATTGCACTACCTTTCTAGGAGCAACTTCTTCTCTAGGCTTGTCAGTCCCCTTTATGTTCTGTTTTGTCCTATTAAGATGCAAACTCAGGGGGCAACTAGGCAGTGCAGTGGATAGAGCAATGGCCCTGGAGTCAGGAGGATCTGAGTTCAAAACTGTCCTCAGACATTTAATGCTTGCTTGGTTGTGATTAACCTTATAGACTTACAAAAGTTTTTTCAAAAGATGTAGACTCCTTAAAAGGAGGGTACCCTCTTGTTTTCTTGTATTTGTATACACAGTTCTCAGCAAAGTTCTTGGTATATGTCCAATTGTTCAGTCAGTTTTCAGTTGTGTCTGACTCCTGTTGGCCCTATTTGAAGATTTCCCAGCAAAGATATTGGAGTAGTTTGTCATTTCTTTCTCATTTTACAGTTGAGGCCAACAGAGGTAAGTGACTTAATCAAAGTCACTCAGCTACTAAGTGTCTGAGGACAGATTTGAACTTAAAAAGGTGAATAAATCTTCCTGACTCCAGATCAGTGCTCCATCTACTATGACACCTAGTTAACCTTTCTGTTCTTGGCATAATTTAAGCACATGGTAAATCCTTTTCCTCTTTATCTAGCTACAATAATAGTGCAACACTATGAAGCTGATCCCTGAACCAGAAACTAGGAGACCTGGTCGTGGTTCTGCCCCTGAGTAGCTGAATAACTTCAAACAAGTCATTTGTTTATCTCTGAACCTTGATTTTCTCTTCTATAAAACATGGCAGTTTCTAACCTTTTTGATGAAAAAAAAAGCTTCTTTTCATATGACAGCAAAAGGAAGGGCTACTAGAAAGCTATTGCAATGGCCTGAAGTGTGAAAGGTCAAGCCCGAAACACTGGAATAGAGATGATGGAAAAGCAAAGGTGATGAGTGGTGGGGAGGTATTGAAGAGCTGTTAGAAAGTGATTACAATGTCCTTGAAACCTTGAGTTATCCATGGAAAGGAATGGGATGGAGATGGAATAAAAGAGTAATGAGGTTGAGGGGTGGGGAAGCCCTGAAGATACAATGATTGAGCAGAGACAAGAGGGGAGAAGAATTTGTTCTCCTCACCCCACTGAAGGAGAGGGCAACATGATGGATGGGAATGTTTGAAAGACAATAGATATGATGATTTCAAAGGTCCATTCCAGAACTATGATTCTAGAACCTAATCAAACATAAATTAATTTATTATACATTATATACACCTATCATAATAAACTGATTTGGTGATATTGTCCATTTGGTCATATATGGCATGGGTAGAAAGTAGACATTACTTTCCACATGAATAAAGTTGTAGCAAAGAACTTTTCCTAACTTTTCTTTATACTTTGCAAAGTTAACTTGTAAAGATAAGGTTCTGCAAAAGTTATCATGATGGGCTCAGTTAACAACCTTTATTTTCTGTTCTTTTTCCTTTTGGAAACTTTCCTGAATGGGCAGCTATTCTGTATTAATCTGCCTGGTTCATTCTGTGAAGAATGTCCAAATGTGTCAGTGGATACGATAGAGTTACATTAAATGACTATATCACACAAATTAGTTATTTCATTCAACTCCTTTAAACCACTGCTTCCTCATAGACTGTTTTCTCTCTTTTTTTCTATACTGCTTATGAAGTTGTTAATGATTCTTCATGTGTGGTAGCTTTCCCAAGGTTTTAATGAGTGGCATAGTGAGATTTAAAAAGGTCACCCAAACACCATGGAAAGAACACTTCTGGCTCAGTCACACATAACCTTGGATAAAATTTCGAACTTTCCTGATCCCTCATTAACTATAAAAAGGAGCAATCAATCAGTAAACCAATCAATGCTAGCATTTGTTCAGTGCTTATTACATGCCAGGGACTATACTGAATACTAGGAATACAAAGATAAAAATGGAACAAAAATCTGATTATAGATAGCTTGGAAATCTCCTAGAATTGTTGCAAGAAGTAAGGAAATAAGTATATATTAAGTGTTCAAAATGTGCCAAATATTTCATGAACATAATCTCATTTGATCCTCAAACAATCCTAAGAAATAAATGTAATTAGCATCACCATTTTCAGGAGGGAAAACGGAGGCAGGTAAGTCATTTTCCCAGGTTCATACATCTATTAAGTATCTGAGGCTGGATTTGAACTTGTCTCCTGAATTCCCTGAATCCTCACCCAGCAACCTATTTACTTGCTGCCTAGCTGCCTTCTATATAAAACTTGGAGGTAGGAAACAAACTAGGAAGGAAAGATCAAAGATAATATAGGGGCATATCCAAAAAGCTTTAATTTTTTTTAATACAGAAAAATCATCCTGCAAATAGCAATTGATAAGGATCAATAAATAAACAAACTTCTAAATTTGTCAGACTTTTTTTCTAATTTAGGAATTGACCCACTTGAAAATTAGCACTGTTATTAATAAGAATTCAGGCGGCATAGTATGACTGCATTTAACTCATTTGGAGTTAACTATAAGAGAGGGAAGGGTAGAGGAGGGAAAGGGAATAAGAGTGGAAATGGTAACAATTTAAATAGTTCCTGTGATTCTGTGATTCCATATTCAATAAACTAGACCTGGAAAATGCAAGAGATAGGAAATGTGAATCTGCTCCCCAGACTTTTCTATTAGGTTTCTCCCTAATCATCTCTGGTATTCCTCTGCAGCTGGTAGAGAAGGTGAAATAGGGATGGGGAACTCTGAGAAGAGAGGCAGGGGAGGAACACCAGAGTGGGAATTGGCAGTGATTTGTACAATCTCATCTTGCCTCAGCTCCTCCTTGGCACTCCAGCAATATGGACTACCCCCTTGAAGTCATTCCTTATGTAGAAATCAGAGATCTAACTCCCAACTTTCCTTGCCTCTCCCAAAAGATATTTGCCCTGGAGGTCTACTACAGATAGGGTACGTCTGGATACAATCCATTTTCACTTTAAGAGCTGGTTTTGAAACTTAACTTGTATATAACATTTGAATTCATTCTATGATAATACAGTACAAATAATTTACATATATTATATATATATAATATGGATATATATTACATACATTATATATATATATATATATATATATATATATATATATATATATATATATATATACACACATATGCTTTAATCTGGAAGTTTATGTAGGCCCCTGAAGAAGTCAAAATCAACCAGGAGAATTTATCTTGAGACTTTGGGTACTCAACTTCATTTGTCAAATTAAATACAGTTTGTCCTATTTTTGATGTTTGATTAGCTAGCTGTGCTGTGCTGTGTGTGTGTGTGTGTGTGTGTGTGTGTGTGTGTGTATGTGTGTGTGTGTACAGCTAGAAATAAATCAGATTCGAATATTCCCAAGGGTAATCTTCTAGGGTGGAGCCATGAATCACAGTGATTTCAGAAGAAAACCTTCAAAAAAGCTAGGAGGAAGTGACAAACCACTTCAGTATCTTTGCCAAAAAAACAAAACAAAACAATACCACTCATGGACAGTATACTCCATGGAATCACGGATTTCAGTTTAGGACTTCCTTAATGACCTAAACAATAAACAAGGGTATTTAATATATTAGGAGTTGGTGATAGGAGTACTCAGGAGATTGAAATGGCATTGATATAGTAGAAAGAATAAATGCCTAAAGTTTA